>NW_027485511.1:0-30000 GCF_050908995.1 Andrena cerasifolii
CGAACCAACGAACCAACGAACCAACGAACCAACGAACCAACGAACCAACGAACCAACGAACCAACGAACCAACGAACCAGCGAACAAACGAACAAACGAACAAACGAACAAACGAACAAACGAACAAACGAACAAACGAACAAACGAACAAACGAACAATCGAACAATCGAACAAAGAGACAAAGAAACAAAGAAACAAAGGAACAAAGAAACAAACGAACCAACGAACCAACGAACCAATGAACCAACGAACCAGCGAACAAACGAACAAACGAACAAACGAACAAACGAACAAACGAACAAACGAACAAACGAACAAACGAACAAACGAACAAACGAACAAACGAACAAACGAACAAACGAACAAACGAACAAACGAACAAACGAACAAACGAACAAACGAACAAACGAACAAACGAACAAACGAACAAACGAACAAACGAACAAACGAACAAACGAACAAACGAACAAACGAACAAACGAACAAACGAACAAACGAACAAACGAACAAACGAACAAACGAACAAACGAACAAACGAACAAACGAACAAACGAACAAACGAACAAACGAACAAACGAACAAACGAACAAACGAACAAACGAACAAACGAACAAACGAACAAACGAACAAACGAACAAACGAACAAACGAACAAACGAACAAACGAACAAACGAACAAACGAACAAACGAACAAACGAACAAACGAACAAACGAACAAACGAACAAACGAACAAACGAACAAACGAACAAACGAACAAACGAACAAACGAACAAACGAACAAACGAACAAACGAACAAACGAACAAACGAACAAACGAACAAACGAACAAACGAACAAACGAACAAACGAACAAACGAACAAACGAACAAACGAACAAACGAACAAACGAACAAACGAACAAACGAACAAACGAACAAACGAACAAACGAACAAACGAACAAACGAACAAACGAACAAACGAACAAACGAACAAACGAACAAACGAACAAACGAACAAACGAACAAACGAACAAACGAACAAACGAACAAACGAACAAACGAACAAACGAACCAACGAACCAACGAACCAACGAACAAACGAACCAACGAACCAGCGAACAAACGAATAAACGAACAAACGAAAAAACGAACAAACGAACAAACGAACAAACGAACAAAGAAGGAAGGAAACAAAGAAACAAAGAAACAAAGAAACAAAGAAACAAAGAAACAAACGAACCAACGAACAAACGAACAAACGAACCAACGAACCAACGAACCAACGAACCAACGAACCAACGAACCAACGAACCAACGAACCAACGAACCAACGAACCAACGAACCAACGAACCAACGAACCAACGAACCAACGAACCAACGAACCAACGAACCAACGAACCAACGAACCAACGAACCAACGAACCAACGAACCAACGAACCAACGAAACAACGATCCAACGAACCAACGAACCAACGAACCAACGAACAAACGAACAAACGAACAAACGAACAAACGAACAAACGAACAAACGAACAAACGAACAAACGAACAAACGAACAAACGAACAAACGAACAAACGAACAAACGAACAAACGAACAAACGAACAAACGAACAAACGAACAAACGAACAAACGAACAAACGAACAAACGAACAAACGAACAAACGAACAAACGAACAAACGAACAATCGAACAATCGACCAATGAGAAAAAATACAAAGAAACAAAGAAACAAAGAAACAAACGAACCAACGAACCAACGAACCAACGAACCAACGAACCAACGATCCAACGAACCAACGAACCAACGAACCAACGAACCAACGAACCAACGAACCAACGAACCAGCGAACAAACGAATAAACGAACAAACGAAAAAACGAACAAACGAACAAACGAACAAAGAAGGAAGGAAACAAAGAAACAAAGAAACAAAGAAACAAAGAAACAAAGAAACAAAGAAACAAACGAACCAACGAACAAACGAACAAACGAACCAACGAACCAACGAACCAACGAACCAACGAACCAACGAACCAACGAACCAACGAACCAACGAACCAACGAACCAATGAACCAACGAACCAGCGAACAAACGAACAAACGAACAAACGAACAAACGAACAAACGAACAAACGAACAAACGAACAAACGAACAAACGAACAAACGAACAAACGAACAAACGAACAAACGAACAAACGAACAAACGAACAAACGAACAAACGAACAAACGAACCAACGAACCAACGAACCAACGAACCAACGAACCAACGAACCAACGAACCAACGAACCAGCGAACAAACGAACAAACGAACAAACGAACAAACGAACAAACGAACAAACGAACAAACGAACAAACGAACAAACGAACAAACGAACAAACGAACAAACGAACAAACGAACAAACGAACAAACGAACAAACGAACAAACGAACAAACGAACAAACGAACAAACGAACAAACGAACAAACGAACAAACGAACAAACGAACAAACGAACAAACGAACAAACGAACAAACGAACCAACGAACCAACGAACCAACGAACCAACGAACCAACGAACCAACGAACCAACGAACAACCGAACAAAGAAAGAAAGAAACAAAGAAACGAACGAACCAACGAACCAACGAACCAACGAACCAACGAACCAACGAACCAACGAACCAACGAACAACCGAAGAAAGAAAGAAAGAAACAACGAAACGAACGAACCAACGAACCAACGAACCAACGAACCAACGAACCAACGAACCAACGAACCAACGAACCAACGAACAAACGAACAAACGAACAAACGAACAAACGAACCAACGAACCAACGAACCAACGAACCAACGAACCAACGAACCAACGAACCAACGAACCAACGAACCAACGAACCAACGAACCAGCGAACAAACGAACAAACGAACAAACGAACAAACGAACAAACGAACAAACGAACAAACGAACAAACGAACAAACGAACAAACGAACAAACGAACAAACGAACCAACGAACCAACGAACCAACGAACAAACGAACAAACGAACAAACGAACAAACGAACAAACGAACAAACGAACAAACGAACAAACGAACAAACGAACAAACGAACAAACGAACAAACGAACAAACGAACAAACGAACAAACGAACAAACGAACAAACGAACAAACGAACAAACGAACAAACGAACAAACGAACAAACGAACAAACGAACAAACGAACAAACGAACAAACGAACAAACGAACAAACGAACAAACGAACAAACGAACAAACGAAGAAACGAAGAAACGAACAAACGAACAAACGAACAAACGAACAAACGAACAAACGAACAAACGAACAAGCGAAAAAACGAACCAACGAACGAACGAACCAACGAACCAACGAACCAACGAACCAACGAACCAACGAACCAACGAACCAACGAACCAACGAACCAACGAACCAACGAACCAACGAACCAACGAACCAACGAACCAACGAACCAACGAACCAACGAACCAACGAACCAACGAACCAACGAACCAACGAACCAACGAACCAACGAACCAACGAACCAACGAACCAACGAACCAACGAACCAACGAACCAACGAACCAACGAAACAACGATCCAACGAACCAACGAACCAACGAACCAACGAACCAACGAACCAACGAACCAACGATCCAGCGAACAAACGAGCAAACGAACAAACGAACAAACGAACTTACGAACAAACGAACCAACGAACCAACGAACATACGAACAAACGAACAAACGAACAAACGAACAACCGAAAAAAGAAAGAAAGAAACAAAGAAACGAACGAACCAACGAACCAACGAACCAACGAACCAACGAACCAACGAACCAACGAACCAACGAACCAACGAACCAACGAACCAACGAACCAACGAACCAACGAACCAACGAACCAGCGAACAAACGAACAAACGAACAAACGAACAAACGAACAAACGAACAAACGAACAAACGAACAAACGAACAAACGAACAATCGAACAATCGAACAAAGAGACAAAGAAACAAAGAAACAAAGGAACAAAGAAACAAACGAACCAACGAACCAACGAACCAACGAACCAAAGAACCAACGAACCAACGAACCAACGAACCAACGAACCAATGAACCAACGAACCAGCGAACAAACGAACAAACGAACAAACGAACAAACGAACAAACGAACAAACGAACAAACGAACAAACGAACAAACGAACAAACGAACAAACGAACAAACGAACAAACGAACAAACGAACAAACGAACAAACGAACAAACGAACAAACGAACAAACGAACAAACGAACAAACGAACAAACGAACAAACGAACAAACGAACAAACGAACAAACGAACAAACGAACAAACGAACAAACGAACAAACGAACAAACGAACAAACGAACAAACGAACAAACGAACAAACGAACAAACGAACAAACGAACAAACGAACAAACGAACAAACGAACAAACGAACAAACGAACAAACGAACAAACGAACAAACGAACAAACGAACAAACGAACAAACGAACAAACGAACAAACGAACAAACGAACAAACGAACAAACGAACAAACGAACCAACGAACCAACGAAACAACGATCCAACGAACCAACGAACCAACGAACCAACGAACCAACGAACCAACGAACCAACGATCCAGCGAACAAACGAGCAAACGAACAAACGAACAAACGAACTTACGAACAAACGAACCAACGAACCAACGAACATACGAACAAACGAACAAACGAACAAACGAACAACCGAAAAAAGAAAGAAAGAAACAAAGAAACGAACGAACCAACGAACCAACGAACCAACGAACCAACGAACCAACGAACCAACGAACCAACGAACCAACGAACCAACGAACCAACGAACCAACGAACCAACGAACCAGCGAACAAACGAACAAACGAACAAACGAACAAACGAACAAACGAACAAACGAACAAACGAACAAACGAACAAACGAACAATCGAACAATCGAACAAAGAGACAAAGAAACAAAGAAACAAAGGAACAAAGAAACAAACGAACCAACGAACCAACGAACCAATGAACCAACGAACCAGCGAACAAACGAACAAACGAACAAACGAACAAACGAACAAACGAACAAACGAACAAACGAACAAACGAACAAACGAACAAACGAACAAACGAACAAACGAACAAACGAACAAACGAACAAACGAACAAACGAACAAACGAACAAACGAACAAACGAACAAACGAACAAACGAACAAACGAACAAACGAACAAACGAACAAACGAACAAACGAACAAACGAACAAACGAACAAACGAACAAACGAACAAACGAACAAACGAACAAACGAACAAACGAACAAACGAACAAACGAACAAACGAACAAACGAACAAACGAACAAACGAACAAACGAACAAACGAACAAACGAACAAACGAACAAACGAACAAACGAACAAACGAACAAACGAACAAACGAACAAACGAACAAACGAACAAACGAACAAACGAACAAACGAACAAACGAACAAACGAACAAACGAACAAACGAACAAACGAACAAACGAACAAACGAACAAACGAACAAACGAACAAACGAACAAACGAACAAACGAACAAACGAACAAACGAACAAACGAACAAACGAACAAACGAACAAACGAACAAACGAACAAACGAACAAACGAACAAACGAACAAACGAACAAACGAACAAACGAACAAACGAACAAACGAACAAACGAACAAACGAACAAACGAACAAACGAACAAACGAACAAACGAACAAACGAACAAACGAACAAACGAACAAACGAACAAACGAACAAACGAACAAACGAACAAACGAACAAACGAACAAACGAACAAACGAACAAACGAACAAACGAACCAACGAACCAACGAACCAACGAACAAACGAACCAACGAACCAACGAACCAGCGAACAAACGAATAAACGAACAAACGAAAAAACGAACAAACGAACAAACGAACAAACGAACAAAGAAGGAAGGAAACAAAGAAACAAAGAAACAAAGAAACAAAGAAACAAAGAAACAAACGAACCAACGAACAAACGAACAAACGAACCAACGAACCAACGAACCAACGAACCAACGAACCAACGAACCAACGAACCAACGAACCAACGAACCAACGAACCAACGAACCAACGAACCAACGAACCAACGAACCAACGAACCAACGAACCAACGAACCAACGAACCAACGAACCAACGAACCAACGAACCAACGAACCAACGAACCAACGAACCAACGAAACAACGATCCAACGAACCAACGAACCAACGAACCAACGAACAAACGAACAAACGAACAAACGAACAAACGAACAAACGAACAAACGAACAAACGAACAAACGAACAAACGAACAAACGAACAAACGAACAAACGAACAAACGAACAAACGAACAAACGAACAAACGAACAAACGAACAAACGAACAAACGAACAATCGAACAATCGACCAATGAGAAAAAATACAAAGAAACAAAGAAACAAAGAAACAAACGAACCAACGAACCAACGAACCAACGAACCAACGAACCAACGATCCAACGAACCAACGAACCAACGAACCAACGAACCAACGAACCAACGAACCAACGAACCAGCGAACAAACGAATAAACGAACAAACGAAAAAACGAACAAACGAACAAACGAACAAAGAAGGAAGGAAACAAAGAAACAAAGAAACAAAGAAACAAAGAAACAAAGAAACAAAGAAACAAACGAACCAACGAACAAACGAACAAACGAACCAACGAACCAACGAACCAACGAACCAACGAACCAACGAACCAACGAACCAACGAACCAACGAACCAACGAACCAACGAACCAGCGAACAAACGAACAAACGAACAAACGAACAAACGAACAAACGAACAAACGAACAAACGAACAAACGAACAAACGAACAAACGAACAAACGAACAAACGAACAAACGAACAAACGAACAAACGAACAAACGAACAAACGAACAAACGAACAAACGAACAAACGAACAAACGAACAAACGAACAAACGAACAAACGAACAAACGAACAAACGAACAAACGAACAAACGAACAAACGAACAAACGAACAAACGAACAAACGAACAAACGAACAAACGAACAAACGAACAAACGAACAAACGAACAAACGAACAAACGAACAAACGAACAAACGAACAAACGAACAAACGAACAAACGAACAAACGAACAAACGAACAAACGAACAAACGAACAAACGAACAAACGAACAAACGAACAAACGAACAAACGAACAAACGAACAAACGAACAAACGAACAAACGAACAAACGAACAAACGAACAAACGAACAAACGAACAAACGAACAAACGAACAAACGAACAAACGAACAAACGAACAAACGAACAAACGAACAAACGAACAAACGAACAAACGAACAAACGAACAAACGAACAAACGAACAAACGAACAAACGAACAAACGAACAAACGAACAAACGAACAAACGAACAAACGAACAAACGAACAAACGAACAAACGAACAAACGAACAAACGAACAAACGAACAAACGAACAAACGAACAAACGAACAAACGAACAAACGAACAAACGAACAAACGAACAAACGAACAAACGAACAAACGAACAAACGAACAAACGAACAAACGAACAAACGAACAAACGAACAAACGAACAAACGAACAAACGAACAAACGAACAAACGAACAAACGAACAAACGAACAAACGAACAAACGAACAAACGAACAAACGAACCAACGAACCAACGAACCAACGAACCAACGAACCAACGAACCAACGAACCAACGAACCAACGAACCAACGAACCAACGAACCAACGAACCAACGAACCAACGAACCAACGAACCAACGAACCAACGAACCAACGAACCAACGAACCAACGAAACAACGATCCAACGAACCAACGAACCAACGAACCAACGAACCAACGAACCAACGAACCAACGATCCAGCGAACAAACGAGCAAACGAACAAACGAACAAACGAACTTACGAACAAACGAACCAACGAACCAACGAACATACGAACAAACGAACAAACGAACAAACGAACAACCGAAAAAAGAAAGAAAGAAACAAAGAAACGAACGAACCAACGAACCAACGAACCAACGAACCAACGAACCAACGAACCAACGAACCAACGAACCAACGAACCAACGAACCAACGAACCAACGAACCAACGAACCAACGAACCAGCGAACAAACGAACAAACGAACAAACGAACAAACGAACAAACGAACAAACGAACAAACGAACAAACGAACAAACGAACAAACGAACATTCGAACAATCGAACAAAGAGACAAAGAAACAAAGAAACAAAGGAACAAAGAAACAAACGAACAAACGAAACAACGAACCAACGAACAAACGAACAAACGAACAAACGAACAAACGAACAATCGAACAATCGACCAAAGAGAAAAAATACAAAGAAACAAAGAAACAAAGAAACAAACGAACCAACGAACCAACGAACCAACGAACCAACGAACCAACGATCCAACGAACCAACGAACCAACGAACCAACGAACCAACGAACCAACGAACCAACGAACCAGCGAACAAACGAATAAACGAACAAACGAAAAAACGAACAAACGAACAAACGAACAAAGAAGGAATGAAACAAAGAAACAAAGAAACAAAGAAACAAAGAAACAAAGAAACAAAGAAACAAAGAAACAAAGAAACAAACGAACCAACGAACAAACGAACAAACGAACCAACGAACCAACGAACCAACGAACCAACGAACCAACGAACCAACGAACCAACGAACCAATGAACCAACGAACCAGCGAACAAACGAACAAACGAACAAACGAACAAACGAACAAACGAACAAACGAACAAACGAACAAACGAACAAACGAACAAACGAACAAACGAACAAACGAACAAACGAACAAACGAACAAACGAACAAACGAACAAACGAACAAACGAACAAACGAACAAACGAACAAACGAACAAACGAACAAACGAACAAACGAACAAACGAACAAACGAACAAACGAACAAACGAACAAACGAACAAACGAACAAACGAACAAACGAACAAACGAACAAACGAACAAACGAACAAACGAACAAACGAACAAACGAACAAACGAACAAACGAACAAACGAACAAACGAACAAACGAACAAACGAACAAACGAACATACGAACAAACGAACAAACGAACAAACGAACAAACGAACAAACGAACAAACGAACCAACGAACCAACGAACCAACGAACCAACGAACCAACGAACCAACGAACCAACGAACCAACGAACCAACGAACCAACGAACCAACGAACCAACGAACCAACGAACCAACGAACCAACGAACCAACGAACCAACGAACCAACGAACCAACGAACCAACGAACCAACGAACCAACGAACCAACGAACCAACGAACCAACGAACCAACGAACCAACGAACCAACGAACCAACGAAACAACGATCCAACGAACCAACGAACCAACGAACCAACGAACCAACGAACCAACGATCCAGCGAACAAACGAGCAAACGAACAAACGAACAAACGAACTTACGAACAAACGAACCAACGAACCAACGAACATACGAACAAACGAACAAACGAACAAACGAACAACCGAAAAAAGAAAGAAAGAAACAAAGAAACGAACGAACCAACGAACCAACGAACCAACGAACCAACGAACCAACGAACCAACGAACCAACGAACCAACGAACCAACGAACCAACGAACCAACGAACCAACGAACCAACGAACCAGCGAACCAGCGAACAAACGAACAAACGAACAAACGAACAAACGAACAAACGAACAAACGAACAAACGAACAAACGAACAAACGAACAAACGAACAATCGAACAATCGAACAAAGAGACAAAGAAACAAAGAAACAAAGGAACAAAGAAACAAACGAACCAACGAACCAACGAACCAACGAACCAAAGAACCAACGAACCAACGAACCAACGAACCAACGAACCAACGAACCAACGAACCAACGAACCAGCGAACAAACGAACAAACGAACAAACGAAAAAACGAACAAACGAACAAACGAAACAACGAACCAACGAACAAACGAACAAACGAACAAACGAACAAACGAACAAACGAACAATCGAACAATCGACCAAAGAGAAAAAATACAAAGAAACAAAGAAACAAAGAAACAAACGAACCAACGAACCAACGAACCAACGAACCAACGAACCAACGATCCAACGAACCAACGAACCAACGAACCAACGAACCAACGAACCAACGAACCAGCGAACAAACGAATAAACGAACAAACGAAAAAACGAACAAACGAACAAACGAACAAAGAAGGAAGGAAACAAAGAAACAAAGAAACAAAGAAACAAAGAAACAAAGAAACAAAGAAACAAACGAACCAACGAACAAACGAACCAAAGAACCAACGAACCAACGAACCAACGAACCAACGAACCAACGAACCAACGAACCAACGAACCAATGAACCAACGAACCAGCGAACAAACGAACAAACGAACAAACGAACAAACGAACAAACGAACAAACGAACAAACGAACAAACGAACAAACGAACAAACGAACAAACGAACAAACGAACAAACGAACAAACGAACAAACGAACAAACGAACAAACGAACAAACGAACAAACGAACAAACGAACAAACGAACAAACGAACAAACGAACAAACGAACAAACGAACAAACGAACAAACGAACAAACGAACAAACGAACAAACGAACAAACGAACAAACGAACAAACGAACAAACGAACAAACGAACCAACGAACCAACGAACCAACGAACCAACGAACCAACGAACCAGCGAACAAACGAATAAACGAACAAACGAAAAAACGAACAAACGAACAAACGAACAAACGAACAAAGAAGGAAGGAAACAAAGAAACAAAGAAACAAAGAAACAAAGAAACAAAGAAACAAACGAACCAACGAACAAACGAACAAACGAACCAACGAACCAACGAACCAACGAACCAACGAACCAACGAACCAACGAACCAACGAACCAACGAACCAACGAACCAACGAACCAACGAACCAACGAACCAACGAACCAACGAACCAACGAACCAACGAACCAACGAACCAACGAACCAACGAACCAACGAACCAACGAACCAACGAAACAACGATCCAACGAACCAACGAACCAACGAACCAACGAACAAACGAACAAACGAACAAACGAACAAACGAACAAACGAACAAACGAACAAACGAACAAACGAACAAACGAACAAACGAACAAACGAACAAACGAACAAACGAACAAACGAACAAACGAACAAACGAACAAACGAACAAACGAACAAACGATCAAACGAACAAACGAACAATCGAACAATCGACCAATGAGAAAAAATACAAAGAAACAAAGAAACAAAGAAACAAACGAACCAACGAACCAACGAACCAACGAACCAACGAACCAACGATCCAACGAACCAACGAACCAACGAACCAACGAACCAACGAACCAACGAACCAACGAACCAGCGAACAAACGAATAAACGAACAAACGAAAAAACGAACAAACGAACAAACGAACAAAGAAGGAAGGAAACAAAGAAACAAAGAAACAAAGAAACAAAGAAACAAAGAAACAAAGAAACAAACGAACCAACGAACAAACGAACAAACGAACCAACGAACCAACGAACCAACGAACCAACGAACCAACGAACCAACGAACCAACGAACCAACGAACCAACGAACCAATGAACCAATGAACCAACGAACCAGCGAACAAACGAACAAACGAACAAACGAACAAACGAACAAACGAACAAACGAACAAACGAACAAACGAACAAACGAACAAACGAACAAACGAACAAACGAACAAACGAACAAACGAACAAACGAACAAACGAACAAACGAACAAACGAACAAACGAACAAACGAACAAACGAACAAACGAACAAACGAACAAACGAACAAACGAACAAACGAACAAACGAACAAACGAACAAACGAACAAACGAACAAACGAACAAACGAACAAACGAACAAACGAACAAACGAACAAACGAACAAACGAACAAACGAACAAACGAACAAACGAACAAACGAACAAACGAACAAACGAACAAACGAACAAACGAACAAACGAACAAACGAACAAACGAACAAACGAACAAACGAACAAACGAACAAACGAACAAACGAACAAACGAACAAACGAACAAACGAACAAACGAACAAACGAACAAACGAACAAACGAACAAACGAACAAACGAACAAACGAACAAACGAACAAACGAACAAACGAACAAACGAACAAACGAACAAACGAACAAACGAACCAACGAACCAACGAACCAACGAACCAACGAACCAACGAACCAACGAACCAACGAACCAACGAACCAACGAACCAACGAACCAACGAACCAACGAACCAACGAACCAACGAACCAACGAACCAACGAACCAACGAACCAACGAACCAACGAACCAACGAACCAACGAAACAACGATCCAACGAACCAACGAACCAACGAACCAACGAACCAACGAACCAACGATCCAGCGAACAAACGAGCAAACGAACAAACGAACAAACGAACTTACGAACAAACGAACCAACGAACCAACGAACATACGAACAAACGAACAAACGAACAAACGAACAACCGAAAAAAGAAAGAAAGAAACAAAGAAACGAAAGAACCAACGAACCAACGAACCAACGAACCAACGAACCAACGAACCAACGAACCAACGAACCAACGAACCAACGAACCAACGAACCAACGAACCAACGAACCAACGAACCAGCGAACAAACGAACAAACGAACAAACGAACAAACGAACAAACGAACAAACGAACAAACGAACAAACGAACAAACGAACAAACGAACAAACGAACAATCGAACAATCGAACAAAGAGACAAAGAAACAAAGAAACAAAGGAACAAAGAAACAAACGAACAAACGAAACAACGAACCAACGAACAAACGAACAAACGAACAAACGAACAAACGAACAATCGAACAATCGACCAAAGAGAAAAAATACAAAGAAACAAAGAAACAAAGAAACAAACGAACCAACGAACCAACGAACCAACGAACCAACGAACCAACGATCCAACGAACCAACGAACCAACGAACCAACGAACCAACGAACCAACGAACCAACGAACCAGCGAACAAACGAATAAACGAACAAACGAAAAAACGAACAAACGAACAAACGAACAAAGAAGGAAGGAAACAAAGAAACAAAGAAACAAAGAAACAAAGAAACAAAGAAACAAAGAAACAAAGAAACAAAGAAACAAAGAAACAAAGAAACAAACGAACCAACGAACAAACGAACAAACGAACCAACGAACCAACGAACCAACGAACCAACGAACCAACGAACCAACGAACCAACGAACCAATGAACCAACGAACCAGCGAACAAACGAACAAACGAACAAACGAACAAACGAACAAACGAACAAACGAACAAACGAACAAACGAACAAACGAACAAACGAACAAACGAACAAACGAACAAACGAACAAACGAACAAACGAACAAACGAACAAACGAACAAACGAACAAACGAACAAACGAACAAACGAACAAACGAACAAACGAACAAACGAACAAACGAACAAACGAACAAACGAACAAACGAACAAACGAACAAACGAACAAACGAACAAACGAACAAACGAACAAACGAACAAACGAACAAACGAACAAACGAACAAACGAACAAACGAACAAACGAACAAACGAACAAACGAACAAACGAACAAACGAACAAACGAACAAACGAACAAACGAACAAACGAACAAACGAACAAACGAACAAACGAACAAACGAACAAACGAACAAACGAACATACGAACAAACGAACAAACGAACAAACGAACAAACGAACAAACGAACAAACGAACCAACGAACCAACGAACCAACGAACCAACGAACCAACGAACCAACGAACCAACGAACCAACGAACCAACGAACCAACGAACCAACGAACCAACGAACCAACGAACCAACGAACCAACGAACCAACGAACCAACGAACCAACGAACCAACGAACCAACGAACCAACGAACCAACGAACCAACGAACCAACGAACCAACGAAACAACGATCCAACGAACCAACGAACCAACGAACCAACGAACCAACGAACCAACGATCCAGCGAACAAACGAGCAAACGAACAAACGAACAAACGAACTTACGAACAAACGAACCAACGAACCAACGAACATACGAACAAACGAACAAACGAACAAACGAACAACCGAAAAAAGAAAGAAAGAAACAAAGAAACGAACGAACCAACGAACCAACGAACCAACGAACCAACGAACCAACGAACCAACGAACCAACGAACCAACGAACCAACGAACCAACGAACCAACGAACCAACGAACCAACGAACCAACGAACCAGCGAACAAACGAACAAACGAACAAACGAACAAACGAACAAACGAACAAACGAACAAACGAACAAACGAACAAACGAACAATCGAACAATCGAACAAAGAGACAAAGAAACAAAGAAACAAAGGAACAAAGAAACAAACGAACCAACGAACCAACGAACCAACGAACCAAAGAACCAACGAACCAACGAACCAACGAACCAACAAACCAACGAACCAACGAACCAACGAACCAGCGAACAAACGAACAAACGAACAAACGAAAAAACGAACAAACGAACAAACGAAACAACGAACCAACGAACAAACGAACAAACGAACAAACGAACAAACGAACAAACGAACAATCGAACAATCGACCAAAGAGAAAAAATACAAAGAAACAAAGAAACAAAGAAACAAACGAACCAACGAACCAACGAACCAACGAACCAACGAACCAACGATCCAACGAACCAACGAACCAACGAACCAACGAACCAACGAACCAACAAACCAGCGAACAAACGAATAAACGAACAAACGAAAAAACGAACAAACGAACAAACGAACAAAGAAGGAAGGAAACAAAGAAACAAAGAAACAAAGAAACAAAGAAACAAAGAAACAAAGAAACAAACGAACCAACGAACAAACGAACCAAAGAACCAACGAACCAACGAACCAACGAACCAACGAACCAACGAACCAACGAACCAACGAACCAATGAACCAACGAACCAGCGAACAAACGAACAAACGAACAAACGAACAAACGAACAAACGAACAAACGAACAAACGAACAAACGAACAAACGAACAAACGAACAAACGAACAAACGAACAAACGAACAAACGAACAAACGAACAAACGAACAAACGAACAAACGAACAAACGAACAAACGAACAAACGAACAAACGAACAAACGAACAAACGAACAAACGAACAAACGAACAAACGAACAAACGAACAAACGAACAAAGAAAGAAGGAAACAAAGAAACAAAGAAACAAACGAACCAACGAACAAACGAACAAACGAACCAACGAACCAACGAACCAACGAACCAACGAACCAACGAACCAACGAACCAACGAACCAACGAACCAACGAACCAACGAACCAACGAACCAACGAACCAACGAACCAACGAACCAACGAACCAGCGAACAAACGAACAAACGAACAAACGAACAAACGAACAAACGAACAAACGAACAAACGAACAAACGAACAAACGAACAAACGAACAAACGAACAAACGAACAAACGAACAAACGAACAAACGAACAAACGAACAAACGAACAAACGAACAAACGAACAAACGAACAAACGAACAAACGAACAAACGAACAAACGAACAAACGAACAAACGAACAAACGAACAAACGAACAATCGAACAATCGACCAAAGAGAAAAAATACAAAGAAACAAAGAAACAAAGGAACAAACGAACCAACGAACCAACGAACCAACGAACCAACGAACCAACGAACCAACGAACCAACGAACCAACGAACCAACGAACCAGCGAACAAACGACTAAACGAACAAACGAAAAAACGAACAAACGAACAAACGAACAAAGAAGGAAGGAAACAAAGAAACAAAGAAACAAAGAAACAAAGAAACAAAGAAACAAAGAAACAAAGAAACAAACGAACCAACGAACAAACGAACCAACGAACCAACGAACAAACGAACAAACGAACAAACGAACAAACGAACAAACGAACAAACGAACAAACGAACAAACGAACAAACGAACAAACGAACAAACGAACAAACGAACAAACGAACAAACGAACAAACGAACAAACGAACAAACGAACAAACGAACAAACGAACAAACGAACAAACGAACAAACGAACAAACGAACAAACGAACAAACGAACAAACGAACAAACGAACAAACGAACAAACGAACAAACGAACAAACGAACAAACGAACAAACGAACAAACGAACAAACGAACAAACGAACAAACGAACAAACGAACAAACGAACAAACGAACAAACGAACAAACGAACAAACGAACAAACGAACAAACGAACAAACGAACAAACGAACAAACGAACAAACGAACAAACGAACAAACGAACAAACGAACAAACGAACAAACGAACAAACGAACAAACGAACAAACGAACAAACGAACAAACGAACAAACGAACAAACGAACCAACGAACCAACGAACCAACGAACCAACGAACCAACGAACCAACGAACCAACGAACCAACGAACCAACGAACCAACGAACCAACGAACCAACGAACCAACGAACCAACGAACCAACGAACCAACGAACCAACGAACCAACGAACCAACGAACCAACGAACCAGCGAACAAACGAACAAACGAACAAACGAAACAACGATCCAACGAACCAACGAACCAACGAACCAACGAACAAACGAACAAACGAACAAACGAACAAACGAACAAACGAACAAACGAACTAACGAACAAACGAACAAACGAACAAACGAACAAACGAACAAACGAACAAACGAACAAACGAACAAACGAACAAACGAACAAACGAACAAACGAACAAACGAACAAACGAACAAACGAACAAACGAACAAACGAACAAACGAACAAACGAACAAACGAACAAACGAACAAACGAACAAACGAACAAACGAACAAACGAACAAACGAACAAACGAACAAACGAACAATCGAACAATCGACCAAAGAGAAAAAATACAAAGAAACAAAGAAACAAAGAAACAAACGAACCAACGAACCAACGAACCAACGAACCAACGAACCAACGATCCAACGAACCAACGAACCAACGAACCAACGAACCAACGAACCAACGAACCAACGAACCAGCGAACAAACGAATAAACGAACAAACGAAAAAACGAACAAACGAACAAACGAACAAAGAAGGAAGGAAACAAAGAAACAAAGAAACAAAGAAACAAAGAAACAAAGAAACAAAGAAACAAAGAAACAAAGAAACAAAGAAACAAAGAAACAAACGAACCAACGAACAAACGAACAAACGAACCAACGAACCAACGAACCAACGAACCAACGAACCAACGAACCAACGAACCAACGAACCAATGAACCAACGAACCAGCGAACAAACGAACAAACGAACAAACGAACGAACAAACGAACAAACGAACAAACGAACAAACGAACAAACGAACAAACGAACAAACGAACAAACGAACAAACGAACAAACGAACAAACGAACAAACGAACAAACGAACAAACGAACAAACGAACAAACGAACAAACGAACAAACGAACAAACGAACAAACGAACAAACGAACAAACGAACAAACGAACAAACGAACAAACGAACAAACGAACAAACGAACAAACGAACAAACGAACAAACGAACAAACGAACAAACGAACAAACGAACAAACGAACAAACGAACAAACGAACAAACGAACAAACGAACAAACGAACAAACGAACAAACGAACAAACGAACAAACGAACAAACGAACAAACGAACAAACGAACAAACGAACAAACGAACAAACGAACAAACGAACAAACGAACATACGAACAAACGAACAAACGAACAAACGAACAAACGAACAAACGAACAAACGAACCAACGAACCAACGAACCAACGAACCAACGAACCAACGAACCAACGAACCAACGAACCAACGAACCAACGAACCAACGAACCAACGAACCAACGAACCAACGAACCAACGAACCAACGAACCAACGAACCAACGAACCAACGAACCAACGAACCAACGAACCAACGAACCAACGAACCAACGAACCAACGAACCAACGAACCAACGAACCAACGAACCAACGAAACAACGATCCAACGAACCAACGAACCAACGAACCAACGAACCAACGAACCAACGATCCAGCGAACAAACGAGCAAACGAACAAACGAACAAACGAACTTACGAACAAACGAACCAACGAACCAACGAACATACGAACAAACGAACAAACGAACAAACGAACAACCGAAAAAAGAAAGAAAGAAACAAAGAAACGAACGAACCAACGAACCAACGAACCAACGAACCAACGAACCAACGAACCAACGAACCAACGAACCAACGAACCAACGAACCAACGAACCAACGAACCAACGAACCAACGAACCAACGAACCAACGAACCAGCGAACAAACGAACAAACGAACAAACGAACAAACGAACAAACGAACAAACGAACAAACGAACAAACGAACAAACGAACAAACGAACAATCGAACAATCGAACAAAGAGACAAAGAAACAAAGAATCAAAGGAACAAAGAAACAAACGAACCAACGAACCAACGAACCAACGAACCAAAGAACCAACGAACCAACGAACCAACGAACCAACGAACCAACGAACCAACGAACCAACGAACCAGCGAACAAACGAACAAACGAACAAACGAAAAAACGAACAAACGAACAAACGAAACAACGAACCAACGAACAAACGAACAAACGAACAAACGAACAAACGAACAAACGAACAATCGAACAATCGACCAAAGAGAAAAAATACAAAGAAACAAAGAAACAAAGAAACAAACGAACCAACGAACCAACGAACCAACGAACCAACGAACCAACGATCCAACGAACCAACGAACCAACGAACCAACGAACCAACGAACCAACGAACCAGCGAACAAACGAATAAACGAACAAACGAAAAAACGAACAAACGAACAAACGAACAAAGAAGGAAGGAAACAAAGAAACAAAGAAACAAAGAAACAAAGAAACAAAGAAACAAAGAAACAAAGAAACAAACGAACCAACGAACAAACGAACCAAAGAACCAACGAACCAACGAACCAACGAACCAACGAACCAACGAACCAACGAACCAACGAACCAACGAACCAATGAACCAACGAACCAGCGAACAAACGAACAAACGAACAAACGAACAAACGAACAAACGAACAAACGAACAAACGAACAAACGAACAAACGAACAAACGAACAAACGAACAAACGAACAAACGAACAAACGAACAAACGAACAAACGAACAAACGAACAAACGAACAAACGAACAAACGAACAAACGAACAAACGAACAAAGAAAGAAGGAAACAAAGAAACAAAGAAACAAACGAACCAACGAACAAACGAACAAACGAACCAACGAACCAACGAACCAACGAACCAACGAACCAACGAACCAACGAACCAACGAACCAACGAACCAACGAACCAACGAACCAACGAACCAACGAACCAACGAACCAACGAACCAACGAACCAACGAACCAGCGAACAAACGAACAAACGAACAAACGAACAAACGAACAAACGAACAAACGAACAAACGAACAAACGAACAAACGAACAAACGAACAAACGAACAAACGAACAAACGAACAAACGAACAAACGAACAAACGAACAAACGAACAAACGAACAAACGAACAAACGAACAAACGAACAAACGAACAAACGAACAAACGAACAAACGAACAATCGAACAATCGACCAAAGAGAAAAAATACAAAGAAACAAAGAAACAAAGAAACAAACGAACCAACGAACCAACGAACCAACGAACCAACGAACCAACGAACCAACGAACCAACGAACCAACGAACCAACGAACCAACGAACCAACGAACCAGCGAACAAACGACTAAACGAACAAACGAAAAAACGAACAAACGAACAAACGAACAAAGAAGGAAGGAAACAAAGAAACAAAGAAACAAAGAAACAAAGAAACAAAGAAACAAAGAAACAAAGAAACAAAGAAACAAACGAACCAACGACAACGAACAAACGAACCAACGAACCAACGAACAAACGAACAAACGAACAAACGAACAAACGAACAAACGAACAAACGAACAAACGAACAAACGAACAAACGAACAAACGAACAAACGAACAAACGAACAAACGAACAAACGAACAAACGAACAAACGAACAAACGAACAAACGAACAAACGAACAAACGAACAAACGAACAAACGAACAAACGAACAAACGAACAAACGAACAAACGAACAAACGAACAAACGAACAAACGAACAAACGAACAAACGAACAAACGAACAAACGAACAAACGAACAAACGAACAAACGAACAAACGAACAAACGAACAAACGAACAAACGAACAAACGAACAAACGAACAAACGAACAAACGAACAAACGAACAAACGAACAAACGAACAAACGAACAAACGAACAAACGAACAAACGAACAAACGAACAAACGAACAAACGAACAAACGAACAAACGAACAAACGAACAAACGAACAAACGAACAAACGAACAAACGAACAAACGAACAAACGAACAAACGAACAAACGAACAAACGAACAAACGAACAAACGAACAAACGAACAAACGAACCAACGAACCAACGAACCAACGAACCAACGAACCAACGAACCAACGAACCAACGAACCAACGAACCAACGAACCAACGAACCAACGAACCAACGAACCAACGAACCAACGAACCAACGAACCAACGAACCAACGAACCAACGAACCAACGAACCAACGAACCAGCGAACAAACGAACAAACGAACAAACGAAACAACGATCCAACGATCCAACGAACCAACGAACCAACGAACCAACGAACAAACGAACAAACGAACAAACGAACAAACGAACAAACGAACAAACGAACTAACGAACAAACGAACAAACGAACAAACGAACAAACGAACAAACGAACAAACGAACAAACGAACAAACGAACAAACGAACAAACGAACAAACGAACAAACGAACAAACGAACAAACGAACAAACGAACAAACGAACAAACGAACAAACGAACAAACGAACAAACGAACAAACGAACAAACGAACAAACGAACAAACGAACAAACGAACAAACGAACAAACGAACAAACGAACAAACGAACAAACGAACAAACGAACAAACGAACAAACGAACAAACGAACAAACGAACAAACGAACAAACGAACAAACGAACAAACGAACAAACGAACAAACGAACAAACGAACAAACGAACAAACGAACAAACGAACAAACGAACAAACGAACAAACGAACAAACGAACAAACGAACAAACGAACAAACGAACAAACGAACAAACGAACAAACGAACAAGCGAACAAACGAACAAACGAACAAACGAACAAACGAACAAACGAACAAACGAACAAACGAACATACGAACATACGAACAAACGAACAAACGAACAAACGAACAAACGAACAAACGAACAAGCGAAAAAACGAACAAACGAACAAACGAACCAACGAACCAACGAACCAACGAACCAACGAACCAACGAACCAACGAACCAACGAACCAACGAACCAACGAACCAACGAACCAACGAACCAACGAACCAACGAACCAACGAACCAACGAACCAACGAACCAGCGAACAAACGAACAAACGAACAAACGAACAAACGAACAAACGAACAAACGAAACAACGAACAAACGAACAAACGAACAAAGAAAGAAAGAAACAAAGAAACAAAGAAACAAAGAAACAAAGAAACAAAAAAATAAAGAAACAAACGAACCAACGAACAAACGAACAAACGAACAAACGAACAAACGAACAAACGAACAAACGAACAAACGAACAAACGAACAAACGAACAAACGAACAAACGAACACACGAACAAACGAAAAAACGAACAAACGAACAAACGAACAAACGAACAAAGAAAGAAAGAAACAAAGAAACAAACCAACCAACGAACCAACGAACCAACGAACCAACGAACCAACGAGCCAACGAACCAACGAACCAACGAACCAACGAACGAACGAACCAGCGAACCAACGAACCAACGAACCAACGAACCAACGAACCAACGAACCAACGAACCAACGAACCAACGAACCAACGAACCAACGAACCAACGAACCAACGAACCAACGAACCAACGAACCAACGAACCAACGAACCAACGAACCAACGAACCAACGAACCAACGAACCAACGAACCAACGAACCAACGAACCAACGAACCAACGAACCAACGAACCAACGAACCAACGAACCAACGAACCAACGATCCAACGAACCAACGAACCAACGATCCAACGAAACAACGATCCAACGAACCAACGAACCAAAGAACCAACGATCCAGCGAAAAAACGAGCAAACGAACAAACGGACAAACGAACAAATGAACCAACGAACCAACGAACAAACGAACAAACGAACAAACGAACAACCGAACAAAGAAAGAAAGAAACAAAGAAACGAACGAACCAACGAACCAACGAACCAACGAACCAACGAACCAACGAACCAACGAACCAACGAACCAACGAACCAACGAACCAACGAACCAACGAACCAACGAACCAACGAACCAACGAACCAACGAACCAGCGAACAAACGAACAAACGAACAAACGAACAAACGAACAAACGAACAAACGAACAAACGAACAAACGAACAAACGAACAATCGAACAATCGAACAAAGAGACAAAGAAACAAAGAAACAAAGGAACAAAGAAACAAACGAACCAACGAACCAACGAACCAAAGAACCAACGAACCAACGAACCAACGAACCAACGAACCAACGAACCAACGAACCAGCGAACAAACGAACAAACGAACAAACGAAAAAACGAACACACGAACAAACGAAACAACGAACCAACGAACAAACGAACAAACGAACAAACGAACAAACGAACAAACGAACAAACGAACAATCGAACAATCGACCAAAGAGAAAAAATACAAAGAAACAAAGAAACAAACAAACAAACGAACCAACGAACCAACGAACCAACGACCCAACGAACCAACGAACCAACGAACCAACGAACCAGCGAACAAACGAATAAACGAACAAACGAAAAAACGAACAAACGAACAAACGAACAAAGAAGGAAGGAAACAAAGAAACAAAGAAACAAAGAAACAAAGAAACAAAGAAACAAAGAAACAAAGAAACAAAGAAACAAAGAAACAAAGAAACAAAGAAACAAAGAAACAAACGAACCAACGAACAAACGAACCAACGAACCAACGAACCAACGAACCAACGAACCAACGAACCAACGAACCAACGAACAAACGAACAAACGAACAAACGAACAAACGAACAAACGAACAAACGAACTAACGAACAAACGAACAAACGAACAAACGAACAAACGAACAAACGAACAAACGAACAAACGAACAAACGAACAAACGAACAAACGAACAAACGAACAAACGAACAAACGAACAAACGAACAAACGAACAAACGAACAAACGAACAAACGAACAAACGAACAAACGAACAAACGAACAAACGAACAAACGAACAAACGAACAAACGAACAAACGAACAAACGAACAAACGAACAAACGAACAAACGAACAAACGAACAAACGAACAAACGAACAAACGAACAAACGAACAAACGAACAAACGAACAAACGAACAAACGAACAAACGAACAAACGAACAAACGAACAAACGAACAAACGAACAAACGAACAAACGAACAAACGAACAAGCGAACAAACGAACAAACGAACAAACGAACAAACGAACAAACGAACAAACGAACAAACGAACATACGAACATACGAACAAACGAACAAACGAACAAACGAACAAACGAACAAACGAACAAGCGAAAAAACGAACAAACGAACAAACGAACCAACGAACCAACGAACCAACGAACCAACGAACCAACGAACCAACGAACCAACGAACCAACGAACCAACGAACCAACGAACCAACGAACCAACGAACCAACGAACCAACGAACCAACGAACCAACGAACCAGCGAACAAACGAACAAACGAACAAACGAACAAACGAACAAACGAACAAACGAAACAACGAACAAACGAACAAACGAACAAAGAAAGAAAGAAACAAAGAAACAAAGAAACAAAGAAACAAAGAAACAAAAAAATAAAGAAACAAACGAACCAACGAACAAACGAACAAACGAACAAACGAACAAACGAACAAACGAACAAACGAACAAACGAACAAACGAACAAACGAACAAACGAACAAACGAACACACGAACAAACGAAAAAACGAACAAACGAACAAACGAACAAACGAACAAAGAAAGAAAGAAACAAAGAAACAAACCAACCAACGAACCAACGAACCAACGAACCAACGAACCAACGAGCCAACGAACCAACGAACCAACGAACCAACGAACGAACGAACCAGCGAACCAACGAACCAACGAACCAACGAACCAACGAACCAACGAACCAACGAACCAACGAACCAACGAACCAACGAACCAACGAACCAACGAACCAACGAACCAACGAACCAACGAACCAACGAACCAACGAACCAACGAACCAACGAACCAACGAACCAACGAACCAACGAACCAACGAACCAACGAACCAACGAACCAACGAACCAACGAACCAACGAACCAACGAACCAACGAACCAACGATCCAACGAACCAACGAACCAACGATCCAACGAAACAACGATCCAACGAACCAACGAACCAAAGAACCAACGATCCAGCGAAAAAACGAGCAAACGAACAAACGGACAAACGAACAAATGAACCAACGAACCAACGAACAAACGAACAAACGAACAAACGAACAACCGAACAAAGAAAGAAAGAAACAAAGAAACGAACGAACCAACGAACCAACGAACCAACGAACCAACGAACCAACGAACCAACGAACCAACGAACCAACGAACCAACGAACCAACGAACCAACGAACCAACGAACCAACGAACCAACGAACCAGCGAACAAACGAACAAACGAACAAACGAACAAACGAACAAACGAACAAACGAACAAACGAACAAACGAACAAACGAACAATCGAACAATCGAACAAAGAGACAAAGAAACAAAGAAACAAAGGAACAAAGAAACAAACGAACCAACGAACCAACGAACCAAAGAACCAACGAACCAACGAACCAACGAACCAACGAACCAACGAACCAACGAACCAGCGAACAAACGAACAAACGAACAAACGAAAAAACGAACACACGAACAAACGAAACAACGAACCAACGAACAAACGAACAAACGAACAAACGAACAAACGAACAAACGAACAAACGAACAATCGAACAATCGACCAAAGAGAAAAAATACAAAGAAACAAAGAAACAAACAAACAAACGAACCAACGAACCAACGAACCAACGACCCAACGAACCAACGAACCAACGAACCAACGAACCAGCGAACAAACGAATAAACGAACAAACGAAAAAACGAACAAACGAACAAACGAACAAAGAAGGAAGGAAACAAAGAAACAAAGAAACAAAGAAACAAAGAAACAAAGAAACAAAGAAACAAAGAAACAAAGAAACAAAGAAACAAAGAAACAAAGAAACAAAGAAACAAACGAACCAACGAACAAACGAACCAACGAACCAACGAACCAACGAACCAACGAACCAACGAACCAACGAACCAACGAACAAACGAACAAACGAACAAACGAACAAACGAACAAACGAACAAACGAACTAACGAACAAACGAACAAACGAACAAACGAACAAACGAACAAACGAACAAACGAACAAACGAACAAACGAACAAACGAACAAACGAACAAACGAACAAACGAACAAACGAACAAACGAACAAACGAACAAACGAACAAACGAACAAACGAACAAACGAACAAACGAACAAACGAACAAACGAACAAACGAACAAACGAACAAACGAACAAACGAACAAACGAACAAACGAACAAACGAACAAACGAACAAACGAACAAACGAACAAACGAACAAACGAACAAACGAACAAACGAACAAACGAACAAACGAACAAACGAACAAACGAACAAACGAACAAACGAACAAACGAACAAACGAACAAAGAGACAAAGAAACAAAGAAACAAAGGAACAAAGAAACAAACGAACCAACGAACCAACGAACCAACGAACCAAAGAACCAACGAACCAACGAACCAACGAACCAACGAACCAACGAACCAACGAACCAACGAACCAACGAACCAACGAAACAACGATCCAACGAACCAACGAACCAACGAACCAACGAACCAACGATCCAGCGAACAAACGAGCAAACGAGCAAACGAACAAACGAACAAACGAACTTACGAACAAACGAACCAACGAACCAACGAACATACGAACAAACGAACAAACGAACAAACGAACAACCGAAAAAAGAAAGAAGAAACAAAGAAACGAACGAACCAACGAACCAACGAACCAACGAACCAACGAACCAACGAACCAACGAACCAACGAACCAACGAACCAGCGAACAAACGAACAAACGAACAAACGAACAAACGAAACAACGAACCAACGAACAAACGAACAAACGAACAAACGAACAAACGAACAATCGAACAATCGACCAAAGAGAAAAAATACAAAGAAACAAAGAAACAAAGAAACAAACGAACCAACGAACCAACGAACCAACGAAACAACGAACCAACGATCCAACGAACCAACGAACCAACGAACCAACGAACCAACGAACCAACGAACCAACGAACCAGCGAACAAACGAATAAACGAACAAACGAAAAAACGAACAAACGAACAAACGAACAATGAAGGAAGGAAACAAAGAAACAAAGAAACAAAGAAACAAAGAAACAAAGAAACAAACGAACCAACGAACAAACGAACAAACGAACCAACGAACCAACGAACCAACGAACCAACGAACCAACGAACCAACGAACCAACGAACCAATGAACCAACGAACCAGCGAACAAACGAACAAACGAACAAACGAACAAACGAACAAACGAACAAACGAACAAACGAACAAACGAACAAACGAACAAACGAACAAACGAACAAACGAACAAACGAACAAACGAACAAACGAACAAACGAACAAACGAACAAACGAACAAACGAACAAACGAACAAACGAACAAACGAACAAACGAACAAACGAACAAAGAAACAAAGAAACAAAGAAACAAAGAAACAAAAAAATAAAGAAACAAACGAACCAACGAACAAACGAACAAACGAACAAACGAACAAACGAACCAGCGAACAAACGAACAAACGAACAAACGAACAAACGAACAAACGAACAAACGAACAAACGAACAAACGAACAAACGAACAAACGAACAATCGAACAATCGAACAAAGAGACAAAGAAACAAAGAAACAAAGGAACAAAGAAACAAACGAACCAACGAACCAACGAACCAACGAACCAACGAACCAACGAACCAAAGAACCAACGAACCAACGAACCAACGAACCAATGAACCAACGAACCAGCGAACAAACGAACAAACGAACAAACGAACAAACGAACAAACGAACAAACGAACAAACGAACAAACGAACAAACGAACAAACGAACAAACGAACAAACGAACAAACGAACAAACGAACAAACGAACAAACGAACAAACGAACAAACGAACAAACGAACAAACGAACAAACGAACAAACGAACGAACGAACAAACGAACGAACGAACAAACGAACAAACGAACAAACGAACAAACGAACAAACGAACAAACGAACAAACGAACAAACGAACAAACGAACAAACGAACAAACGAACAAACGAACAAACGAACAAACGAACAAACGAACAAACGAACAAACGAACAAACGAACAAACGAACAAACGAACAAACGAACAAACGAACAAACGAACAAACGAACAAACGAACAAACGAACAAACGAACAAACGAACAAACGAACAAACGAACAAACGAACAAACGAACAAACGAACAAACGAACAAACGAACAAACGAACAAACGAACAAACGAACAAACGAACAAACGAACAAACGAACAAACGAACAAACGAACAAACGAACAAACGAACAAACGAACAAACGAACAAACGAACAAACGAACAAACGAACAAACGAACAAACGAACAAACGAACAAACGAACAAACGAACCAACGAACCAACGAACCAACGAACCAGCGAACAAACGAACAAACGAACAAAGGAACAAACGAACAAACGAACAAACGAACAAACGAACAAACGAACAAACGAACAAACGAACAAACGAACAAACGAACAAACGAACAACGAACAAACGAACAAACGAACAAACGAACAAACGAACAAACGAACAAACGAACAAACGAACAAACGAACAAGCGAAAAACGAACCAACGAACCAACGAACCAACGAACCAACGAACCAACGAACCAACGAACCAACGAACCAACGAACCAACGAACCAACGAACCAACGAACCAACGAACCAACGAACCAACGAACCAACGAACCAACGAACCAACGAACCAACGAACCAACGAACCAACGAACCAACGAACCAACGAACCAACGAACCAACGAACCAACGAACCAACGAACCAACGAACCAACGAACCAACGAACCAACGAACCAACGAAACAACGATCCAACGAACCAACGAACCAACGAACCAACGAACCAACGAACCAACGAACCAACGAACCAACGAACCAACGAAACAACGATCCAACGAACCAACGAACCAACGAACCAACGAACCAACGATCCAGCGAACAAACGAGCAAACGAACAAACGAACAAACGAACTTACGAACAAACGAACCAACGAACCAACGAACATACGAACAAACGAACAAACGAACAAACGAACAACCGAAAAAAGAAAGAAAGAAACAAAGAAACGAACGAACCAACGAACCAACGAACCAACGAACCAACGAACCAACGAACCAACGAACCAACGAACCAACGAACCAACGAACCAACGAACCAACGAACCAACGAACCAACGAACCAGCGAACAAACGAACAAACGAACAAACGAACAAACGAACAAACGAACAAACGAACAAACGAACAAACGAACAAACGAACAATCGAAAAATCGAACAAAGAGACAAAGAAACAAAGAAACAAAGGAACAAAGAAACAAACGAACCAACGAACAAACGAACAAACGAACAAACGAACAAACGAACAAACGAACAAACGAACAAACGAACAAACGAACAAACGAACAAACGAACAATCGAACAATCGAACAAAGAGACAAAGAAACAAAGAAACAAAGGAACAAAGAAACAAACGAACCAACGAACCAACGAACCAACGAACCAACGAACCAACGAACCAAAGAACCAACGAACCAACGAACCAACGAACCAATGAACCAACGAACCAGCGAACAAACGAACAAACGAACAAACGAACAAACGAACAAACGAACAAACGAACAAACGAACAAACGAACAAACGAACAAACGAACAAACGAACAAACGAACAAACGAACAAACGAACAAACGAACAAACGAACAAACGAACAAACGAACAAACGAACGAACGAACAAACGAACGAACGAACAAACGAACAAACGAACAAACGAACAAACGAACAAACGAACAAACGAACAAACGAACAAACGAACAAACGAACAAACGAACAAACGAACAAACGAACAAACGAACAAACGAACAAACGAACAAACGAACAAACGAACAAACGAACAAACGAACAAACGAACAAACGAACAAACGAACAAACGAACAAACGAACAAACGAACAAACGAACAAACGAACAAACGAACAA
>NW_027485512.1:0-35882 GCF_050908995.1 Andrena cerasifolii
GAACCAACGAAACAACGAACCAACGAACCAACGAACCAACGAACCAACGAACCAGCGAACAAACGAACAAACGAACCAACGAACCAACGAACCAACGAACCAACCAACCAACGAACCAACGAACCAACGAACCAACGAACCAACGAACTAACGAACCAACGCACCAACGAACCAACGAACCAAAGAACCAACGAAACAACGAACCAACGAAACAACGAACCAACGAACCAACGAACAAACGAACAAACGAACAAACGATCAAACGAACAAACGAACAATCGAACAAAGAGACAAAGAAACAAAGAAACAAAGATAAAACGAACCAACGAACCAACGAACCAACCAACCAACGAACCAACGAACCAACGAACCCAACGAACCAACGAACAACCAACGAACCAACGAACCAACGAACCAACGAACCAACGAACCAACGAACCAACGAACCAACGAAAAACCAACGAACCAACGAACCAACGAAGCAACGAACCAACGAACCAACGAACCAACGAAACAACGAACCAACGAACCAACGAACCAACGAAACAACGAACCCAACGAACCAACGAACCAACAAACGAACCACAACACGAAAGAACCAACGAACAAACGAACAAACGAACCAACGAACCAACGACCAACGAACCAACCAACCAACGAACCAACGAACCAACGAACCAACGAACCAACGAACCAACGAACCAACGCACCAACGAACCAACGAATCAACGAACCAACGAACCAACGAACCAACGAACCAACGAACCAACGCACCAACGAACCAACGAACCAACGAACCAACGAACCAACGAACCAACGAACCAACGAAACAACGAACCAACGAACCAACGAACCAAAACGAACAACGAACCAACGAACCAACGAACCAACGAAACAACGAACAAACGAACAAACGAACAAACGAACAAACGAACAAACGAACAAACGAACCAACGAACCAACGAACCAACGAACCAACGAACCAACGAACCAACGAACCAACGAACCAACGAACCAACGAACCAACGAACCAACGAACCAACGAAACAACGACCAACGAACCAACGAACAAACGAAAAAACGACAAAACGAACAAACGAACAAACGAACAAAACAAACGAACAAACGAACCAACGAACCAACGAACCAACGAACTAACGAACCAACGAACCAACGAACCAACGAACCAACGAACCAACGAACCAACGAACCAACGAACCAACGAACCAACGTACCAACGAACCAACGAACCAACGAACCAACGAACCAACGAACCAACGAACCAACGAACCAACTGAACCAACGAACCAACGAACCAACGAACCAACGAGCCAACGAACCAACGAACCAACGAAACAACGAACCAACGAACCAACGAACCAACGAACCAACGAACCAGCGAACAAACGAACAAACGAACCAACCAACCAACGAACCAACGAACCAACGAACCAACGAACCAACGAACCAACGAACCAACGCACCAACGAACCAACGAACCAACGAACCAACGAACCAACGAACCAACGAACCAACGAACCAACGAACCAACGAACCAACGAACCACGAACAAACGAAAAAACGAACCAACGAACCAACGATCCAACGAACCAACGAACCAATGAACCAACGAACCAACGAACCAACGAACCAACGAACCAACCCAACGAACCAACGAACCAACGAACCAACGAACCAACGAAACAACGAACCAACGAACCAACGAAACAACGAACCAACGAACCAGCGAACAAACGAACAAACGAACCAACGAACCAACGAACCAACGAACCAACCAACCAACGAACCAACGAACCAACGAACCAACGAACCAACGAAACAACGAACCAACGAAACAACGAACCAACGAACCAACGAACAAACGAACAAACGATCAAACGAACAAACGAACAATCGAACAAAGAGACAAAGAAACAAAGAAACAAAGATAAAACGAACCAACGAACCAACGAACCAACGAACCAACGAACCAACGAACCAACGAACCAACGAACCAACGAACCAACGAACCAACGAACCAACGAACCAACGAACCAACGAACCAACGAACCAACGAACCAACGAACCAACGAACCAACGAACCAACGAACCAACGAACCAACGTACCAACGAACCAACGAACCAACGAACCAACGAACCAACGAACCAACGATCCAACGAACCAACGAACCAATGAACCAACGAACCAACGAACCAACGAAACAACGAACCAACGAAACAACGAACCAACGAAACAACGAACCAACGAACCAACGAACCAACGAACCAACGAACCAGCGAACAAACGAACAAACGAACCAACGAACCAACGAACCAACGAACCAACCAACCAACGAACCAACGAACCAACGAACCAACGAACCAACGCACCAACGAACCAACGAACCAAAGAACCAACGAAACAACGAACCAACGAAACAACGAACCAACGAACCAACGAACAAACGAACAAACGAACAAACGATCAAACGAACAAACGAACAATCGAACAAAGAGACAAAGAACAAAGAAACAAAGATAAAACGAACCAACGAACCAACGAACCAACCAACCAACGAACCAACGAACCAACGAACCAACGAACCAACGAACCAACGAACCAACGCACCAACGAACCAACGAACCAACGCACCAACGAACCAACGAACCAACGAACCAACGAACCAACGAACCAACGAACCAACGAACCAACGAACCAACGAAACAACGAACCAACGAACCAGCGAACAAACGAACAAACGAACCAACGAACCAACGAACCAACGAACCAACCAACCAACGAACCAACGAACCAACGAACCAACGAACCAACGAACTAACGAACCAACGCACCAACGAACCAACGAACCAAAGAACCAACGAAACAACGAACCAACGAACCAACGAACCAACGAACCAACGAACCAACGAACCAACGAACCAACGAACCAGCGAACAAACGAACAAACGAACCAACGAACCAACGAACCAACGAACCAACCAACCAACGAACCAACGAACCAACGAACCAACGAACCAACGAACTAACGAACCAACGCACCAACGAACCAACGAACCAAAGAACCAACGAAACAACGAACCAACGAAACAACGAACCAACGAACCAACGAACAAACGAACAAACGAACAAACGATCAAACGAACAAACGAACAATCGAACAAAGAGACAAAGAAACAAAGAAACAAAGATAAAACGAACCACCGAACCAACGAACCAACGAACCAACGAACCAACGAACCAACGAACTAACGAACCAACGCACCAACGAACCAACGAACCAAAGAACCAACGAAACAACGAACCAACGAAACAACGAACCAACGACCAACGAACAAACGAACAAACGAACAAACGATCAAACGAACAAACGAACAATCGAACAAAGAGACAAAGAAACAAAGAAACAAAGATAAAACGAACCAACGAACCAACGAACCAACCAACCAACGAACCAACGAACCAACGAACCAACGAACCAACGAACCAACGAACCAACGCACCAACGAACCAACGAACCAACGAACCAACGAACCAACGAACCAACGAACCAACGAACCAACGCACCAACGAACCAACGAACCAACGAACCAACGAAGCAACGAACAACGAACCAACGAACCAACGAAACAACGAACCAACGAACCAACGAACCAACGAAACAACGAACCAACGAACCAACGAACCAACGAACAAACGAACAAACGAACCAACGAACCAACGAACCAACGAACCAACCAACCAACGAACCAACGAACCAACGAACCAACGAACCAACGAACCAACGAACCAACGCACCAACGAACCAACGAACCAACGAACCAACGAACCAACGAACCAACGAACCAACGAACCAACGCACCAACGAACCAACGAACCAACGAACCAACGAACCAACGAACCAACGAACCAACGAAACAACGAACCAACGAACCAACGAACCAACGAAACAACGAACCAACGAACCAACGAACCAACGAAACAACGAACAAACGAACAAACGAACAAACGAACAAACGAACAAACGAAAAACGAACCAACGAACCAACGAACCAACGAACCAACGAACCAACGAACCAACGAACCAACGAACCAACGAACCAACGAACCAACGAACCAACGAACCAACGAACCAACGAAACAACGACCAACGAACCAACGAACAAACGAAAAAACGACAAAACGAACAAACGAACAAACGAACAAACGAACAAACGAACAAACGAACCAACGAACCAACGAACCACGAACTAACGAACCAACGAACCAACGAACCAACGAACCAACGAACCAACGAACCAACGAACCAACGAACCAACGAACCAACGTACCAACGAACCAACGAACCAACGAACCAACGAACCAACGAACCAACGAACCAACGAACCAATGAACCAACGAAACCAACGAACCAACGAACCAACGAGCCAACGAACCAACGAACCAACGAAACAACGAACCAACGAACCAACGAACCAACGAACCAACGAACCAGCGAACAAACGAACAAACGAACCAACGAACCAACGAACCAACGAACCAACGAACCAACGAACCAACGAACCAACGAACCAACGCACCAACGAACCAACGAACCAACGAACCAACGAACCAACGAACCAACGAACCAACGAACCAACGAACCAACGAACCAACGAACAAACGAAAAAACGAACCAACGAACCAACGATCCAACGAACCAACGAACCAATGAACCAACGAACCAACGAACCAACGAACCAACGAACCAACGAACCAACGAACCAACGAACCAACGAACCAACGAAACAACGAACCAACGAACCAACGAAACAACGAACCAACGAACCAGCGAACAAACGAACCAAACGAACCAACGAACCAACGAACCAACGAACCAACCAACCAACGAACCAACGAACCAACGAACCAACGAACCAACGAAACAACGAACCAACGAAACAACGAACCAACGAACCAACGAACAAACGAACAAACGATCAAACGAACAAACGAACAATCGAACAAAGAGACAAAGAAACAAAGAAACAAAGATAAAACGAACCAACGAACCAACGAACCAACGAACCAACGAACCAACGAACCAACGAACCAACGAACCAACGAACCAACGAACCAACGAACCAACGAACCAACGAACCAACGAACCAACGAACCAACGAACCAACGAACCAACGAACCAACGAACCAACGAACCAACGAACCAACGTACCAACGAACCAACGAACCAACGAACCAACGAACCAACGAACCAACGAACCAACGATCCAACGAACCAACGAACCAATGAACCAACGAACCAACGAACCAACGAAACAACGAACCAACGAAACAACGAACCAACGAAACAACGAACCAACGAACCAACGAACCAACGAACCAACGAACCAGCGAACAAACGAACAAACGAACCAACGAACCAACGAACCAACGAACCAACCAACCAACGAACCAACGAACCAACGAACCAACGAACCAACGCACCAACGAACCAACGAACCAAAGAACCAACGAAACAACGAACCAACGAAACAACGAACCAACGAACCAACGAACAAACGAACAAACGAACAAACGATCAAACGAACAAACGAACAATCGAACAAAGAGACAAAGAAACAAAGAAACAAAGATAAAACGAACCAACGAACCAACGAACCAACCAACCAACGAACCAACGAACCAACGAACCAACGAACCAACGAACCAACGAACCAACGCACCAACGAACCAACGAACCAACGCACCAACGAACCAACGAACCAACGAACCAACGAACCAACGAACCAACGAACCAACGAACCAACGAACCAACGAAACAACGAACCAACGAACCAGCGAACAAACGAACAAACGAACCAACGAACCAACGAACCAACGAACCAACCAACCAACGAACCAACGAACCAACGAACCAACGAACCAACGAACTAACGAACCAACGCACCAACGAACCAACGAACCAAAGAACCAACGAAACAACGAACCAACGAACCAACGAACCAACGAACCAACGAACCAACGAACCAACGAACCAACGAACCAACGAACCAGCGAACAAACGAACAAACGAACCAACGAACCAACGAACCAACGAACCAACCAACCAACGACCCACGAACCAACGAACCAACGAACCAACGAACCAACGAACTAACGAACCAACGCACCAACGAACCAACGAACCAACGAAAACCAACGAAACAACGAACCAACGAAACAACGAACCAACGAACCAACGAACAAACGAACAAACGAACAAACGATCAAACGAACAAACGAACAATCGAACAAAGAGACAAAGAAACAAAGAAACAAAGATAAAACGAACCAACGAACCAACGAACCAACCAACCAACGAACCAACGAACCAACGAACCAACGAACCAACGAACCAACGAACCAACGCACCAACGAACCAACGAACCAACGAACCAACGAACCAACGAACCAACGAACCAACGAACCAACGCACCAACGAACCAACGAACCAACGAACCAACGAAGCAACGAACCAACGAACCAACGAACCAACGAAACAACGAACCAACGAACCAACGAACCAACGAAACAACGAACCAACGAACCAACGAACCAACGAACAAACGAACAAACGAACCAACGAACCAACGAACCAACGAACCAACCAACCAACGAACCAACGAACCAACGAACCAACGAACCAACGAACCAACGAACCAACGCACCAACGAACCAACGAACCAACGAACCAACGAACCAACGAACCAACGAACCAACGAACCAACGCACCAACGAACCAACGAACCAACGAACCAACGAACCAACGAACCAACGAACCAACGAAACAACGAACCAACGAACCAACGAACCAACGAAACAACGAACCAACGAACCAACGAACCAACGAAACAACGAACAAACGAACAAACGAACAAACGAACAAACGAACAAACGAACAAACGAACCAACGAACCAACGAACCAACGAACCAACGAACCAACGAACCAACGAACCAACGAACCAACGAACCAACGAACCAACGAACCAACGAACCAACGAACCAACGAAACAACGACCAACGAACCAACGAACAAACGAAAAAAACGACAAAACGAACAAACGAACAAACGAACAAACGAACAAACGAACAAACGAACCAACGAACCAACGAACCAACGAACTAACGAACCAACGAACCAACGAACCAACGAACCAACGAACCAACGAACCAACGAACCAACGAACCAACGAACCAACGTACCAACGAACCAACGAACCAACGAACCAACGAACCAACGAACCAACGAACCAACGAACCAATGAACCAACGAACCAACGAACCAACGAACCAACGAGCCAACGAACCAACGAACCAACGAAACAACGAACCAACGAACCAACGAACCAACGAACCAACGAACCAGCGAACAAACGAACAAACGAACCAACCAACCAACGAACCAACGAACCAACGAACCAACGAACCAACGAACCACGAACCAACGCACCAACGAACCAACGAACCAACGAACCAACGAACCAACGAACCAACGAACCAACGAACCAACGAACCAACGAACCAACGAACCAACGAACAAACGAAAAACGAACCAACGAACCAACGATCCAACGAACCAACGAACCAATGAACCAACGAACCAACGAACCAACGAACCAACGAACCAACGAACCAACGAACCAACGAACCAACGAACCAACGAAACAACGAACCAACGAACCAACGAAACAACGAACCAACGAACCAGCGAACAAACGAACAAACGAACCAACGAACCAACGAACCAACGAACCAACCAACCAACGAACCACACGAACCAACGAACACACGAACCAACGAAACAACGAACCAACGAACCAACGAACCAACGAACCAACGAACAAACGAACAAACGATCAAACGAACAAACGAACAATCGAACAAAGAGACAAAGAAACAAAGAAACAAAGATAAAACGAACCAACGAACCAACGAACCAACGAACCAACGAACCAACGAACCAACGAACCAACGAACCAACGAACCAACGAACCAACGAACCAACGAACCAACGAACCAACGAACCAACGAACCAACGAACCAACGAACCAACGAACCAACGAACCAACGAACCAACGAACCAACGAACCAACGAACCAACGAACCAACGAACCAACGTACCAACGAACCAACGAACCAACGAACCAACGAACCAACGAACCAACGATCCAACGAACCAACGAACCAATGAACCAACGAACCAACGAACCAACGAAACAACGAACCAACGAAACAACGAACCAACGAAACAACGAACCAACGAACCAACGAACCAACGAACCAACGAACCAGCGAACAAACGAACAAACGAACCAACGAACCAACGAACCAACGAACCAACCAACCAACGAACCAACGAACCAACGAACCAACGAACCAACGCACCAACGAACCAACGAACCAAAGAACCAACGAAACAACGAACCAACGAAACAACGAACCAACGAACCAACGAACAAACGAACAAACGAACAAACGAACAAACGATCAAACGAACAAACGAACAATCGAACAAAGAGACAAAGAAACAAAGAAACAAAGATAAAACGAACCAACGAACCAACGAACCAACCAACCAACGAACCAACGAACCAACGAACCAACGAACCAACGAACCAACGAACCAACGCACCAACGAAACAACGAACCAACGAACCAACGAACCAACGAACCAACGAACCAACGAACCAACGAACCAACGAACCAACGAACCAACGAACCAACGAAACAACGAACCAACGAACCAACGAAACAACGAACCAACGAACCAGCGAACAAACGAACAAACGAACCAACGAACCAACGAACCAACGAACCAACCAACCAACGAACCAACGAACCAACGAACCAACGAACCAACGAAACAACGAACCAACGAAACAACGAACCAACGAACCAACGAACAAACGAACAAACGATCAAACGAACAAACGAACAATCGAACAAAAGAGACAAAGAAACAAAGAAACAAAGATAAAACGAACCAACGAACCAACGAACCAACGAACCAACGAACCAACGAACCAACGAACCAACGCACCAACGAACCAACGAACCAACGAACCAACGAACCAACGAACCAACGAACCAACGAACCAACGAACCAACGAACCAACGAACAAACGAAAAAACGACAAAACAAACAAACGAACAAACGAACAAACGAACAAACGAACAAACGAACAAACGAACAAACGAACAAACGAACAAACGAACAAACGAACAAACGAACAAACGAACAAACGAAGAAAAGAACAAACGAACAAACGAACAAACGAACAAACGAACAAACGAACAAACGAACAAACGAACAAACGAACAAACGAACAAACGAACAAACGATCAAACGAACAAACGAACAAACGAACAAACGAACAAACGAACAAACGAACAAACGAACAAACGAACAAACGAACAAACGAACAAACGAACAAACGAACAATCGAAAAAAGAGACAAAGAAACAAAGAAACAAAGAAAAACGAACCAACGAACCAACGAACCAACGAACCAACGAACCAACGAACCAACGATCCAACGAACCAACGAACCAACGAACCAACGAACCAACGAACCAACGAACCAACGAACCAACGAACCAACGAACCAACGAACCAACGAACCAACGAACCAACGAACCAACGAACCAACGAACCAACGAACCAACGAACCAACGAACCAACGAACCAACGAACCAACGAACCAACGAACCAACGAACCAACGAACCAACGAACCAACGAAACAACGAACCAAACGAACCAACGAACAAACGAACAAACGAACAAACGAACAAACGAACAAACGAACAAACGAACAAACGAACAAACGAACAAACGAACAAACGAACAAACGAACAAACGAACAAACGAAACGAAAACGAACAATAGAACAAACGAACCAACGAACCAACGAACCAACGGACCAACCAACCAACGAACCAACGAAACAACGAACCAACGAACCAACGAACAATCGAACAAACGAACAAACGAGCCAACGAACCAACGAACCAACGAAACAACGAACCAACGAAACAACGAACCAACGAACCAACGAACCAACGAACCAACCAACCAACGAACCAACGAACCAACGAACCAACGAACCAACGAACCAACGAACCAACGAACCAACGAAACAACGAACCAACGAACCAACGAACCAACGAACCAACGAACCAGCGAACAAACGAACAAACGAACCAACGAACCAACGAACCAACGGACCAACCAACCAACGAACCAACGAAACAACGAACCAACGAACCAACGAAACAACGAACCAACGAACCAACGAACCAACGAACCAACGAACCAACGAACCAACGAACCAACGAACCAACGAACCAACGAACCAACGAACCAACGAACCAACGAACCAACGAACCAACGAACCAACGAACCACCGAACCAACGAACCAACGTACCAACGAACCAACGAACCAACGAACCAACGAACCAACGAACCAACGATCCAACGAACCAACGAACCAATGAACCAACGAACCAACGAACCAACGAACCAACGAACCAACGAACCAACGAACCAACCAACGAAACAACGAACCAACGAACCAACGAACCAACGAACCAACGAACCAGCGAACAAACGAACAAACGAACCAACGAACCAACGAACCAACGAACCAACCAACCAACGAACCAACGAACCAACGAACCAACGAACCAACGAACCAACGAACCAACGCACCAACGAACCAACGAAACAACGAACCAACGAAACAACGAACCAACGAAACAACGAACCAACGAACCAACGAACAAACGAACAAACGAACAAACGATCAAACGAACAAACGAACAATCGAACAAAGAGACAAAGAAACAAAGAAACAAAGATAAAACGAACCAACGAACCAACGAACCAACCAACCAACGAACCAACGAACCAACGAACCAACGAACCAACGAACCAACGAACCAACGAACCAACGCACCAACGAACCAACGTACCAACGAACCAACGAACCAACGAACCAAAGAACCAACGAAACAACGAACCAACGAACCAACGAACCAACGAAACAACGAACCAACGAACCAACGAACCAACGAAACAACGAACCAACGAACCAACGAACCAACGAACCAACGAACCAGCGAACAAACGAACAAACGAACCAACGAACCAACGAACCAACGAACCAACCAACCAACGAACCAACGAACCAACGAACCAACGAAACAACGAACCAACGAAACAACGAACCAACGAACCAACGAACAAACGAACAAACGAACAAACGATCAAACGAACAAACGAACAATCGAACAAAGAGACAAAGAAACAAAGAAACAAAGATAAAACGAACCAACGAACCAACGAACCAACGAACCAACGAACCAACGAACCAACGAACCAACGAACCAACCAACCAACGAACCAACGAACCAACGAACCAACGAACCAACGAACCAACGAAACAACGTACCAACGAACCAACGAACCAACGAACCAACGAACCAACGAACCAACGAACCAACGATCCAACGAACCAACGAACCAATGAACCAACGAACCAACGAACCAACGAACCAACGAACCAACGAACCAACGAACCAACGAACCAACGAAACAACGAACCAAAGAAACAACGAACCAACGAACCAGCGAACAAACGAACAAACGAACCAACGAACCAACGAACCAACGAACCAACCAACCAACGAACCAACGAACCAACGAACCAACGAAACAACGAACCAACGAAAACAACGAACCAACGAACCAACGAACAAACGAACAAACGAACAAACGATCAAACGAACAAACGAACAATCGAACAAAGAGACAAAGAAACAAAGAAACAAAGATAAAACGAACCAACGAACCAACGAACCAACGAACCAACGAACCAACGAACCAACGAACCAACGAACCAACGAACCAACGAACCAACGAACCAACGAACCAACGAACCAACGAACCAACGAACCAACGAACCAACGAACCAACGAACCAACGAACCAACGAACCAACGAACCAACGAACCAACGAACCAACGAACCAACGAACCAACGAACCAACGAACCAACGAACCAACGAACCAACGAACCAACGAACCAACGAACCAACGAACCAACGAACCAACGTACCAACGAACCAACGAACCAACGAACCAACGAACCAACGAACCAACGATCCAACGAACCAACGAACCAATGAACCAACGAACCAACGAACCAACGAACCAACGAACCAACGAACCAACGAACCAACGAAACAACGAACCAACGAACCAACGAACAAACGAACAAACGAACCAACGAACCAACGAACCAACGAACCAACGAACCAACCAACCAACGAACCAACGAACCAACGAACCAACGAACCAACGAACCAACGAACCAACGCACCAACGAACCAACGAACCAACGAACCAACGAAGCAACGAACCAACGAACCAACGAACCAACGAAACAACGAACCAACGAACCAACGAACCAACGAAACAACGAACCAAAGAACCAACGAACCAACGAACAAACGAACAAACGAACCAACGAACCAACGAACCAACGAACCAACCAACCAACGAACCAACGAACCAACGAACCAACGAACCAACGAACCAACGAACCAACGCACCAACGAACCAACGAACCAACGAACCAACGAACCAACGAACCAACGAACCAACGAACCAACGCACCAACGAACCAACGAACCAACAAACCAACGAACCAACGAACCAACGAACCAACGAAACAACGAACCAACGAACCAACGAACCAACGAAACAACGAACCAACGAACCAACGAACCAACGAAACAACGAACAAACGAACAAACGAACAAACGAACAAACGAACAAACGAACAAACGAACCAACGAACCAACGAACCAACGAACCAACGAACCAACGAACCAACGAACCAACGAACCAACGAACCAACGAACCAACGAACCAACGAACCAACGAACCAACGAACCAACGAACCAACGAACCAACGAAACAACGACCAACGAACCAACGAACAAACGAAAAACGACAAAACGAACAAACGAACAAACGAACAAACGAACAAACGAACAAACGAACCAACGAACCAACGAACCAACGAACTAACGAACCAACGAACCAACGAACCAACGAACCAACGAACCAACGAACCAACGAACCAACGAACCAACGAACCAACGAACCAACGAGCCAACGAACAAACGAACAAACGAACAAACGATCAAACGAACAAACGAACAATCGAACAAAGAGACAAAGAAACAAAGAAACAAAGATAAAACGAACCAACGAACCAACGAACCAACCAACCAACGAACCAACGAACCAACGAACCAACGAACCAACGAACCAACGAACCAACGCACCAACGAACCAACGTACCAACGAACCAACGAACCAACGAACCAACGAACAAACGAACAAACGAACAAACGATCAAACGAACAAACGAACAATCGAACAAAGAGACAAAGAAACAAAGAAACAAAGATAAAACGAACCAACGAACCAACGAACCAACGAACCAACGAAACAACGAACCAACGAACCAACGAACCAACGAAACAACGAACCAACGAACCAACGAACCAACGAAACAACGAACCAACGAACCAACGAACCAACGAACCAACGAACCAGCGAACAAACGAACAAACGAACCAACGAACCAACGAACCAACGAACCAACGAACCAACGAACCAACGAACCAACGAACCAACGAAACAACGAACCAACGAAACAACGAACCAACGAACCAACGAACAAACGAACAAACGAACAAACGATCAAACGAACAAGCGAACAATCGAACAAAGAGACAAAGAAACAAAGAAACAAAGATAAAACGAACCAACGAACCAACGAACCAACGAACCAACGAACCAACGAACCAACGAACCAACGAACCAACGAACCAACGAACCAACGAACCAACGAACCAACGAACCAACGAAACAACGTACCAACGAACCAACGAACCAACGAACCAACGAACCAACGAACCAACGAACCAACGATCCAACGAACCAACGAACCAATGAACCAACGAACCAACGAACCAACGAACCAACGAACAAACGATCAAACGAACAAACGAACAATCGAACAAAGAGACAAAGAAACAAAGAAACAAAGATAAAACGAACCAACGAACCAACGAACCAACCAACCAACGAACCAACGAACCAACGAACCAACGAACCAACGAACCAACGAACCAACGCAACAACGAACCAACGAACCAACGAACCAATGAACCAACGAACCAACGAACCAACGAACCAACGAACCAACGAACCAACGAACCAACGAACCAACGAACCAACGAAACAACGAACCAACGAACCAACGAAAACAACGAACCAACGAACCAGCGAACAAACGAACAAACGAACCAACGAACCAACGAACCAACGAACCAACCAACCAACGAACAACGAACCAACGAACCAACGAACCAACGAAACAACGAACCAACGAAACCAACGAACCAACGAACCAACGAACAAACGAACAAACGAACAAACGATCAAACGAACAAACGAACAATCGAACAAAGAGACAAAGAAACAAAGAAACAAAGATAAAACGAACCAACGAACCAACGAACCAACGAACCAACGAACCAACGAAACCAACGAACCAACGAACCAACGAACCAACGAACCAACGAACCAACGAACCAACGAACCAACGAACCAACGAACCAACGAACCAACGAACCAACGAACCAACGAACCAACGAACCAACGAACCAACGAACCAACGAACCAACGAACCAACGAACCAACGAACCAACGAACCAACGAACCAACGTACCAACGAACCAACGAACCAACGAACCAACGAACCAACGAACCAACGATCCAACGAACCAACGAACCAATGAACCAACGAACCAACGAACCAACGAACCAACGAACCAACGAACCAACGAACCAACGAAACAACGAACCAACGAACCAACGAACAAACGAACAAACGAACCAACGAACAACGAACCAACGAACCAACGAACCAACCAACCAACGAACCAACGAACCAACGAACCAACGAACCAACGAACCAACGAACCAACGAACCAACGCACCAACGAACCAACGAACCAACGAACCAACGAAGCAACGAACCAACGAACCAACGAACCAACGAAACAACGAACCAACGAACCAACGAACCAACGAAACAACGAACCAACGAACCAACGAACCAACGAACAAACGAACAAACGAACCAACGAACCAACGAACCAACGAACCAACCAACCAACGAACCAACGAACCAACGAACCAACGAACCAACGAACCAACGAACCAACGCACCAACGAACCAACGAACCAACGAACCAACGAACCAACGAACCAACGAACCAACGAACCAACGCACCAACGAACCAACGAACCAACGAACCAACGAACCAACGAACCAACGAACCAACGAAACAACGAACCAACGAACCAACGAACCAACGAAACAACGAACCAACGAACCAACGAACCAACGAAACAACGAACAAACGAACAAACGAACAAACGAACAAACGAACAAACGAACAAACGAACCAACGAACCAACGAACCAACGAACCAACGAACCAACGAACCAACGAACCAACGAACCAACGAACCAACGAACCAACGAACCAACGAACCAACGAACCAACGAACCAACGAAACAACGACCAACGAACCAACGAACAAACGAAAAAACGACAAAACGAACAAACGAACAAACGAACAAACGAACAAACGAACAAACGAACAAACGAACCAACGAACCAACGAACCAACGAACTAACGAACCAACGAACCAACGAACCAACGAACCAACGAACCAACGAACCAACGAACCAACGAACCAACGAACCAACGTACCAACGAACCAACGAACCAACGAACCAACGAACCAACGAACCAACGAACCAACGAACCAATGAACCAACGAACCAACGAACCAACGAACCAACGAGCCAACGAACCAACGAACCAACGAAACAACGAACCAACGAACCAACGAACCAACGAACCAGCGAACCAGCGAACAAACGAACAAACGAACCAACCAACCAACGAACCAACGAACCAACGAACCAACGAACCAACGAACCAACGCACCAACGAACCAACGAACCAACGAACCAACGAACCAACGAACCAACGAACCAACGAACCAACGAACCAACGAACCAACGAACCAACGAACAAACGAAAAAACGACAAAACAAACAAACGAACAAACGAACAAACGAACAAACGAACAAACGAACAAACGAACAAACGAATAAAAGAACAAACGAACAAACGAACTAACGAACAAACGAACAAACGAACAAAGAAAGAAAGAAACAAAGAAACAAACGAACCAACGAACCAACGAACCAACGAACCAACGAACCAACGAACCAACGAACCAACGAACCAACGAACAAACGAAAAAACGACAAAACAAACAAACGAACAAACGAACAAACAAACAAACGACAAAACGAACAAACGAACAAACGAACAAACGAACCAACGAACCAACGAACCAACGAACCAACGAACCAACGAAGCAGCGAACAAACGAACAAACGAACCAACCAACCAACGAACCAACGAACCAACGAACCAACGAACCAACGAACCAACGAACCAACGCACCAACGAACCAACGAACCAACGAACCAACGAACCAACGAACCAACGAACCAACGAACCAACGAACCAACGAACCAACGAAACAACGAAAAAACGAACCAATGAACCAACGAACCAACGAACCAACGAACCAACGAACCAACGAAACAACGAAACAACGAACCAACGAACCCAACGAACCAACGAACCAACGAACCAACGAACCAACGAACCAACGAACCAACGCACCAACGAACCAACGAACCAACGAACCAACGAACCAACGAACCAACGAACCAACGAACCAACGAACCAACGAACCAACGAACAAACGAAAAAACGACAAAACAAACAAACGAACAAACGAACAAACGAACAAACGAACAAACGAACAAACGAACAAACGAATAAAAGAACAAACGAACAAACGAACTAACGAACAAACGAACAAACGAACAAAGAAAGAAAGAAACAAAGAAACAAACGAACCAACGAACCAACGAACCAACGAACCAACGAACCAACGAACCAACGAACAAACGAAAAAACGACAAAACAAACAAACGAACAAACGAACAAACGAACCAACGAACCAACGAACCAACGAACCAACGAACCAACGAACCAACGAACCAACGAACCAACGAACCAACGAACCAACGAACCAACGAAACAACGAACCAACGAAACAACGAACCAACGAACCAACGAACAAACGAACAAACGAACAAACGATCAAACGAACAAAGATAAAACGAACCAACGAACCAACGAACCAACGAACCAACGAACCAACGAACCAACGAACCAACGAACCAACGAACCAACGAACCAACGAACCAACGAACCAACGAACCAACGTACCAACGAACCAACGAACCAACGAACCAACGAACCAACGAACCAACGATCCAACGAACCAACGAACCAATGAACCAACGAACCAACGAACCAACGAACCAACGAACCAACGAACCAACGAACCAACGAAACAACGAACCAAAGAACCAACGAACCAACGAACCAACGAACCAGCGAACAAACGAACAAACGAACCAACGAACCAACGAACCAACGAACCAACCAACCAACGAACCAACGAACCAACGAACCAACGAACCAACGAACCAACGAACCAACGCACCAACGAACCAACGAACCAACGAAACAACGAAACAACGAACCAACGAACCAACGAACAAACGAAAATACGAAAAAAACGACAAAACGAACAAACGAACAAACGAACAAACGAATAAACGAACAAACGGACAAACGAACAATCGAACAAACGAACAAACGAACCAACGATCCAACGAACCAACGAAACAACGAAACAACGAACCAACGAACCAACGAACCAACGAACAAACGAACAAACGAACAAACGATCAAACGAACAAACGAACAATCGAACCAACGAACCAACGAACCAACGAACCAACGAACCAACGAACCAACGTACCAACGAACCAACGAACCAACGAACCAACGAACCAACGAACCAACGATCCAACGAACCAACGAACCAATGAACCAACGAACCAACGAACCAACGAACCAACGAACCCACGAACCAACGAACCAACGAAACAACGAACCAACGAACCAACGAACCAACGATCCAACGAACCAACGAACCAGCGAACAAACGAACAAACGAACCAACGAACCAACGAACCAACGAACCAACCAACCAACGAACCAACGAACCAACGAACCAACGAACCAACGAACCAACGAACCAACGAACCAACGCACCAACGAACCAACGAACCAACGAACCAACGAACCAACGAAACAACGAAACAACGACCAACGAACCAACGAACAAACGAAAAAACGACAAAACGAACAAACGAACAAACGAAACAACGACCAACGAACCAACGAACAAACGAAAAAACGACAAAACGACAAAACGAACAAACGAACAAACGAACAAACGGACAAACGAACAAACGAATAAATGAACAAACGAACAAACGAACAAACGAATAAATGAACAAACGAACAAACGAACAATCGAACAATCGAACCAACGAACCAACGAACCAACGAACCAACGAACCAACGAACCAACGAACCAACGAACCAACGAACCAACGAACCAACGTACCAACGAACCAACGAACCAACGAACCAACGAACCAACGAACCAACGATCCAACGAACCAACGAACCAATGAACCAACGAACCAACGAACCAACGAACCAACGAACCAACGAACCAACGAACCAACGAAACAACGAACCAAAGAACCAACGAACCAACGAACCAACGAACCAGCGAACAAACGAACAAACGAACCAACGAACCAACGAACCAACGAACCAACCAACCAACGAACCAACGAACCAACGAACCAACGAACCAACGAACCAACGAACCAACGAACCAACGAAACAACGAAACAACGAACCAACGAACCAACGAACAAACGAAAAAACGAAAAAAACGACAAAACGAACAAACGAACAAACGAACAAAACGAACAAACGAATAAACGAACAAACGGACAAATGAACAATCGAACAAACGAACAAACGAACCAACGAACCAACGAACCAACGAAACAACGAAACAACGAACCAACGAACCAACGAACAAACGAACAAACGAACAAACGATCAAACGAACTAACGAACAATCGAACAAAGAGACAAAGAAACAAAGAAACAAAGATAAAACGAACCAACGAACCAACGAACCAACGAACCAACCAAACAACGAACCAACGAACCAACGAACCAACGAACCAACGAACCAACGAACCAACGAACCAACGAACCAACGAACCAACGAACCAACGAACCAACGAACCAACGAACCAACGAACCAACGAACCAACGAACCATCGAACCAACGCACCAACGAACCAACGAACCAACGAACCAACGAAACAACGAACCAACGAACCAACGAACCAACGAAACAACGAACCAAAGAACCAACGAACCAACGAACCAACGAACCAACGAACCAACGAACCAACGAACCAACGCACCAACGAACCAACGAACCAACGAACCAACGAACCAACGAAACAACGAACCAACGAACCAACGAACAAACGAACAAACGAACAAACGAACAAGCGAACAAACGAACAAACGAACAAACGAACAAACGAACAAACGAACAAACGAACAAACGAACAAACGAACAAACGAACAAACGAACAAACGAACCAACGAACCAACGAACCAACGAACCAACGAACCAACGAACCAACGAACCAACGAACCAACGAACCAACGAACCAACGAACCAACGAACCAACGAACCAACGAAACAACGACCAACGAACCAACGAACAAACGAAAAAACGACAAAACGAACAAACGAACAAACGAACAAACGAACAAACGAACAAACGAACAAACGAACAAACGAACAACGAACCAACGAACCAACGAACCAACGAACCAACGAACCAACGAACCAACGAACCAACGAACCAACGAACCAACGAACCAACGAACCAACGAAACAACGAACCAACGAAACAACGAACCAACGAACCAACGAACAAACGAACAAACGAACAAACGATCAAACGAACAAAGATAAAACGAACCAACGAACCAACGAACCAACGAACCAACGAACCAACGAACCAACGAACCAACGAACCAACGAACCAACGAACCAACGAACCAACGAACCAACGAACCAACGAACCAACGAACCAACGAACCAACGAACCAACGTACCAACGAACCAACGAACCAACGAACCAACGAACCAACGAACCAACGATCCAACGAACCAACGAACCAATGAACCAACGAACCAACGAACCAACGAACCAACGAACCAACGAACCAACGAACCAACGAAACAACGAACCAAAGAACCAACGAACCAACGAACCAACGAACCAGCGAACAAACGAACAAACGAACCAACGAACCAACGAACCAACGAACCAACCAACCAACGAACCAACGAACCAACGAACCAACGAACCAACGAACCAACGAACCAACGCACCAACGAACCAACGAACCAACGAAACAACGAAACAACGAACCAACGAACCAACGAACAAACGAAAATACGAAAAAAACGACAAAACGAACAAACGAACAAACGAACAAACGAATAAACGAACAAACGGACAAACGAACAATCGAACAAACGAACAAACGAACCAACGATCCAACGAACCAACGAAACAACGAAACAACGAACCAACGAACCAACGAACAAACGAACAAACGAACAAACGATCAAACGAACAAACGAACAATCGAACCAACGAACCAACGAACCAACGAACCAACGAACCAACGAACCAACGTACCAACGAACCAACGAACCAACGAACCAATGAACCAACGAACCAACGAACCAACGAACCAACGAACCCACGAACCAACGAACCAACGAAACAACGAACCAACGAACCAACGAACCAACGATCCAACGAACCAACGAAACAAACGAACAAACGAACCAACGAACCAACGAACCAACGAACCAACCAACCAACGAACCAACGAACCAACGAACCAACGAACCAACGAACCAACGAACCAACGAACCAACGAACCAACGCACCAACGAACCAACGAACCAACGAACCAACGAACCAACGAAACAACGAAACAACGACCAACGAACCATCGAACAAACGAAAAAACGACAAAACGAACAAACGAACAAACGAAACAACGACCAACGAACCAACGAACAAACGAAAAAACGAAAAAACGACAAAACGACAAAACGAACAAACGAACAAACGAACAAACGGACAAACGAACAAACGAATAAATGAACAAACGAACAAACGAACAAACGAATAAATGAACAAACGAACAAACGAACAATCGAACAATCGAACCAACGAACCAACGAACCAACGAACCAACGAACCAACGAACCAACGAACCAACGAACCAACGAACCAACGAACCAACGTACCAACGAACCAACGAACCAACGAACCAACGAACCAACGAACCAACGATCCAACGAACCAACGAACCAATGAACCAACGAACCAACGAACCAACGAACCAACGAACCAACGAACCAACGAACCAACGAAACAACGAACCAAAGAACCAACGAACCAACGAACCAACGAACCAGCGAACAAACGAACAAACGAACCAACGAACCAACGAACCAACGAACCAACCAACCAACGAACCAACGAACCAACGAACCAACGAACCAACGAACCAACGAACCAACGAACCAACGAAACAACGAAACAACGAACCAACGAACCAACGAACAAACGAAAAAACGAAAAAAACGACAAAACGAACAAACGAACAAACGAACAAACGAACAAACGAATAAACGAACAAACGGACAAATGAACAATCGAACAAACGAACAAACGAACCAACGAACCAACGAACCAACGAAACAACGAAACAACGAACCAACGAACCAACGAACAAACGAACAAACGAACAAACGATCAAACGAACTAACGAACAATCGAACAAAGAGACAAAGAAACAAAGAAACAAAGATAAAACGAACCAACGAACCAACGAACCAACGAACCAACCAAACAACGAACCAACGAACCAACGAACCAACGAACCAACGAACCAACGAACCAACGAACCAACGAACCAACGAACCAACGAACCAACGAACCAACGAACCAACGAACCAACGAACCAACGAACCAACGAACCAACGAACCATCGAACCAACGCACCAACGAACCAACGAACCAACGAACCAACGAAACAACGAACCAACGAACCAACGAACCAACGAAACAACGAACCAAAGAACCAACGAACCAACGAACCAACGAACCAACGAACCAACGAACCAACGAACCAACGCACCAACGAACCAACGAACCAACGAACCAACGAACCAACGAAACAACGAACCAACGAACCAACGAACAAACGAACAAACGAACAAACGAACAAGCGAACAAACGAACAAACGAACAAACGAACAAACGAACAAACGAACAAACGAACAAACGAACAAACGAACAAACGAACAAACGAACAAACGAACCAACGAACCAACGAACCAACGAACCAACGAACCAACGAACCAACGAACCAACGAACCAACGAACCAACGAACCAACGAACCAACGAACCAACGAACCAACGAAACAACGACCAACGAACCAACGAACAAACGAAAAAACGACAAAACGAACAAACGAACAAACGAACAAACGAACAAACGAACAAACGAACAAACGAACAAACGAACCAACGAACCAACGAACCAACGAACTAACGAACCAACGAACCAACGAACCAACGAACCAACGAACCAACGAACCAACGAACCAACGAACCAACGAACCAACGTACCAACGAACCAACGAACCAACGAACCAACGAACCAACGAACCAACGAACCAACGAACCAATGAACCAACGAACCAACGAACCAACGAACCAACGAGCCAACGAACCAACGAACCAACGAAACAACGAACCAACGAACCAACGAACCAACGAACCAACGAACCAGCGAACAAACGAACAAACGAACCAACCAACCAACGAACCAACGAACCAACGAACCAACGAACCAACGAACCAACGAACCAACGAACCAACGCACCAACGAACCAACGAACCAACGAACCAACGAACCAACGAACCAACGAACCAACGAACCAACGAACCAACGAACCAACGAACCAACGAACCAACGAACAAACGAAAAAACGACAAAACAAACAAACGAACAAACGAACAAACGAACCAACGAACCAACGAACCAACGAACCAACGAACCAACGAACCAACGAACCAACGAACCAACGAACCAACGAACCAACGAAACAACGAACCAACGAACCAACGAACAAACGAAAAAACGAAAAAACGACAAAACGAACAAACGAACAAACGAACAAACGAATAAACGAACAAACGGACAAACGAACAAACGAACAAACGAACAAACGAACAAACGAATAAAAGAACAAACGAACTAACGAACAAACGAACAAACGAACAAGGAAAGAAAGAAACAAAGAAACAAACGAACTAACGAACCAAGGAACCAACGAACCAACGAACCAACGAACCAACGAACCAACGAACCAACGAACCAACGAACCAACGAACCAACGAACCAACGAACCAACGAACAAACGAAAAAACGACAAAACAAACAAACGAACAAACGAACAAACGAACCAACGAACCAACGAACCAACGAACCAACGAACCAACGAACCAACGAACCAACGAACCAACGAACCAACGAACCAACGAACTAACGAACCAACGAACCAACGAACCAACGAACCAACGAACAAACGAAAAAACGAAAAAACGACAAAACGAACAAACGAACAAACGAACAAACGAATAAACGAACAAACGGACAAACGAACAAACGAACAAACGAACAAACGAACAAACGAATAAAAGAACAAACGAACAAACGAACTAACAAACAAACGAACAAACGAACAAGGAAAGAAAGAAACAAAGAAACAAACGAACCAACGAACCAAGGAACCAACGAACCAACGAACCAACGAACCAACGAACCAACGAACCAACGAACCAACGAACCAACGAACCAACGAACCAACGAACAAACGAAAAAACGACAAAACAAACAAACGAACAAACGAACAAACGAACCAACGAACCAACGAACCAACGAACCAACGAACCAACGAACCAACGAACCAACGAACCAACGAACCAACGAACCAACGAACCAACGAACCAACGAACCAACGAAACAACGAACCAACGAACCAACGAACAAACGAACAAACGAACAAACGATCAAACGAACAAACGAACAATCGAACAAAGAGACAAAGAAACAAAGAAACAATGATAAAACGAACCAACGAACCAACGAACCAACGAACCAACGAACCAACGAACCAACGAACCAACGAACCAACGAACCAACGAACCAACGAACCAACGAACCAACGAACCAACGAACCAACGAACCAACGAACCAACGTACCAACGAACCAACGAACCAACGAACCAACGAACCAACGAACCAACGATCCAACGAACCAACGAACCAATGAACCAACGAACTAACGAACCAACGAACCAACGAACCAACGAACCAACGAACCAACGAAACAACGAACCAAAGAACCAACGAACCAACGAACCAACGAACCAGCGAACAAACGAACAAGCGAACCAACGAACCAACGAACCAACGAACCAACCAACCAACGAACCAACGAACCAACGAACCAACGAACCAACGAACCAACGAACCAACGCACCAACGAACCAACGAACCAACGAAACAACGAAACGACGAACCAACGAACCAACGAACAAACGAAAAAACGAAAAAACGACAAAACGACAAAACGAACAAACGAACAAACGAACAAACGAATAAACGAACAAACGGACAAACGAACAATCGAACAAACGAACAAACGAACCAACGAACCAACGAACCAACGAAACAACGAAACAACGAACCAACGAACCAACGAACAAACGAACAAACGAACAAACGATCAAACGAACAAACGAACAATCGAACCAACGAACCAACGAACCAACGAACCAACGACCCAACGAACCAACGTACCAACGAGCCAACGAACCAACGAACCAACGATCCAACGAACCAACGAACCAATGAACCAACGAACCAACGAACCAACGAACCAACGAACCAACGAACCAACGAACCAACGAAACAATGAACCAACGAACCAACGAACCAACGATCCAACGAACCAACGAACCAGCGAACAAACGAACAAACGAACCAACGAACCAACGAACCAACGAACCAACCAACCAACGAACCAACGAACCAACGAACCAACGAACCAACGAACCAACGAACCAACGCACCAACGAACCAACGAACCAACGAACCAACGAACCAACGAACCAACGAACCAACGAAACAACGAAACAACGACCAACGAACCAACGAACAAACGAAAAAACGACAAAACGAACAAACGAACAAACGAACAAACGAACAAACGAACAAACGGACAAACGAACAAACGAATAAATGGACAAACGAACAAACGAACAAACGAATAAATGAACAAACGAACAAACGAACAATCGAACAATCGAACCAACGAACCAACGAACCAACGAACCAACGAACCAACGAACCAACGAACCAACGAACCAACGAACCAACGAACCAACGAACCAACGAACCAACGAACCAACGAACCAACGAACCAACGAACCAACGAACCAACGAACCAACGAACCAACGAACCAACGAACCAACGAAACAACGAACCAAAGAACCAACGAACCAACGAACCAACGAACCAGCGAACAAACGAACAAACGAACCAACGAACCAACGAACCAACGAACCAACGAACCAACGAACCAACCAACCAACGAACCAACGAACCAACGAACCAACGAACCAACGCACCAACGAACCAACGAACCAACGAACAAACGAAAAAACGAAAAAAACGACAAAACGAACAAACGAACAAACGAACAAACGAATAAACGAACAAACGGACAAACGGACAAACGAACAATCGAACAAACGAACAAACGAACCAACGAACCAACGAACCAACGAAACAACGAAACAACGAACCAACGAACCAACGAACAAACGAACAAACGAACAAACGATCAAACGAACAAACGACCAATCGAACAAAGAGACAAAGAAACAAAGATAAAACGAACCAACGAACCAACGAACCAACGAACCAACCAACCAACGAACCAACGAACCAACGAACCAACGAACCAACGAACCAACGAACCAACGCACCAACGAACCAACGAACCAACGAACCAACGAACCAACGAACCAACGAACCAACGAAACAACGAAACAACGACCAACGAACCAACGAACAAACGAAAAAACGACAAAACGAACAAACGAACAAACGAACAAACGGACAAACGAACAAACGAATAAATGAACAAACGAACAAACGAACAAACGAATAAATGAACAAACGAACAAACGAACAATCGAACAATCGAACCAACGAACCAACGAACCAACGAACCAACGAACCAACGAACCAACGAACCAACGAACCAACGAACCAACGAACCAACGAACCAACGAACCAACGAACCAACGAACCAACGAACCAACGAACCAACGAACCAACGAACCAACGAAACAACGAACCAAAGAACCAACGAACCAACGAACCAACGAACCAGCGAACCAGCGAACAAACGAACAAACGAACCAACGAACCAACGAACCAACGAACCAACCAACCAACGAACCAACGAACCAACGAACCAACGAACCAACGAACCAACGAACCAACGCACCAACGAACCAACGAACCAACGAAACAACGAAACAACGAACCAACCAACCAACGAACCAACGAACCAACGAACCAACGAACCAACGAACCAACGAACCAACGCACCAACGAACCAACGAACCAACGAACCAACGAACCAACGAACCAACGAACCAACGAAACAACGAAACAACGACCAACGAACCAACGAACAAACGAAAAAACGACAAAACGAACAAACGAACAAACGAACAAACGGACAAACGAACAAACGAATAAATGAATAAACGAACAAACCGACAAACGAACAATCGAACAAACGAACAAACGAACTAACGAACCAACGAACCAACGAAACAACGAAACTACGAAGCAACGAACCAACGAACAAACGAACAAACGAACAAACGATCAAACGAACAAACGACCAATCGAACAAAGAGACAAAGAAACAAAGATAAAACGAACCAACGAACCAACGAACCAACGAACCAACCAACCAACGAACCAACGAACCAACGAACCAACGAACCAACGAACCAACGAACCAACGAACCAACGAAACAACGAACCAACGAAACAACGAACCAACGAACCAACGAACAAACGAACAAACGAACAAACGATCAAACGAACAAACGAACAATCGAACAAAGAGACAAAGAAACAAAGAAACAATGATAAAACGAACCAACGAACCAACGAACCAACGAACCAACGAACCAACGAACCAACGAACCAACGAACCAACGAACCAACGAACCAACGAACCAACGAACCAACGAACCAACGTACCAACGAACCAACGAACCAACGAACCAACGAACCAACGAACCAACGATCCAACGAAACAACGAAACAACGAACCAACGAACCAACGAACAAACGAACAAACGAACAAACGATCAAACGAACAAACGACCAATCGAACAAAGAGACAAAGAAACAAAGATAAAACGAACCAACGAACCAACGAACCAACGAACCAACGAACCAACCAACCAACGAACCAACGAACCAACGAACCAACGAACCAACGAACCAACGAACCAACGAAACAACGAACCAACGAAACAACGAACCAACGAACCAACGAACAAACGAACAAACGAACAAACGATCAAACGAACAAACGAACAATCGAACAAAGAGACAAAGAAACAAAGAAACAATGATAAAACGAACCAACGAACCAACGAACCAACGAACCAACGAACCAACGAACCAACGAACCAACGAACCAACGAACCAACGAACCAACGAACCAACGAACCAACGAACCAACGAACCAACGAACCAACGAACCAACGAACCAACGAACCAACGAACCAACGTACCAACGAACCAACGAACCAACGAACCAACGAACCAACGAACCAACGATCCAACGAACCAACGAACCAATGAACCAACGAACTAACGAACCAACGAACCAACGAACCAACGAACCAACGAACCAACGAAACAACGAACCAAAGAACCAACGAACCAACGAACCAACGAACCAGCGAACAAACGAACAAACGAACCAACGAACCAACGAACCAACGAACCAACCAACCAACGAACCAACGAACCAACGAACCAACGAACCAACGAACCAACGAACCAACGCACCAACGAACCAACGAACCAACGAAACAACGAAACAACGAACCAACGAACCAACGAACAAACGAAAAAACGAAAAAACGACAAAACGAACAAACGAACAAACGAACAAACGAATAAACGAACAAACGGACAAACGAACAATCGAACAAACGAACAAACGAACCAACGAACCAACGAACCAACGAAACAACGAAACAACGAACCAACGAACCAACGAACAAACGAACAAACGAACAAACGATCAAACGAACAAACGAACAATCGAACCAACGAACCAACGAACCAACGAACCAACGAACCAACGAACCAACGTACCAACGAACCAACGAACCAACGAACCAACGAACCAACGAACCAACGATCCAACGAACCAACGAACCAATGAACCAACGAACCAACGAACCAACGAACCAACGAACCAACGAACCAACGAACCAACGAAACAATGAACCAACGAACCAACGAACCAACGATCCAACGAACCAACGAACCAGCGAACAAACGAACAAACGAACCAACGAACCAACGAACCAACGAACCAACGAACCAACGAACCAACTAACCAACGAACCAACGAACCAACGAACCGACGAACCAACGAACCAACGAACCAACGCACCAACGAACCAACGAACCAACGAACCAACGAACCAACGAACCAACGAACCAACGAAACAACGAAACAACGACCAACGAACCAACGAACAAACGAAAAAACGACAAAACGAACAAACGAACAAACGAACAAACGAACAAACGGACAAACGAACAAACGAATAAATGGACAAACGAACAAACGAACAAACGAATAAATGAACAAACGAACAAACGAACAATCGAACAATCGAACCAACGAACCAACGAACCAACGAACCAACGAACCAACGAACCAACGAACCAACGAACCAACGAACCAACGAACCAACGAACCAACGAACCAACGAACCAACGAACCAACGAACCAACGAACCAACGATCCAACGAACCAACGAACCAATGAACCAACGAACCAACGAACCAACGAACCAACGAACCAACGAACCAACGAACCAACGAAACAACGAACCAAAGAACCAACGAACCAACGAACCAACGAACCAGCGAACAAACGAACAAACGAACCAACGAACCAACGAACCAACGAACCAACGAACCAACGAACCAACCAACCAACGAACCAACGAACCAACGAACCAACGAACCAACGCACCAACGAACCAACGAACCAACGAAACAACGAAACAACGAACCAACGAACCAACGAACAAACGAAAAAACGAAAAAAACGACAAAACGAACAAACGAACAAACGAACAAACGAATAAACGAACAAACGGACAAACGAACAATCGAACAAACGAACAAACGAACCAACGAACCAACGAACCAACGAAACAATGAAACAACGAACCAACGAACCAACGAACAAACGAACAAACGAACAAACGATCAAACGAACAAACGACCAATCGAACAAAGAGACAAAGAAACAAAGATAAAACGAACCAACGAACCAACGAACCAACGAACCAACCAACCAACGAACCAACGAACCAACGAACCAACGAAACAACGAAACAACGACCAACGAACCAACGAACAAACGAAAAAACGACAAAACGAACAAACGAACAAACGAACAAACGGACAAACGAACAAACGAATAAATGAACAAACGAACAAACGAACAAACGAATAAATGAACAAACGAACAAACGAACAATCGAACAATCGAACCAACGAACCAACGAACCAACGAACCAACGAACCAACGAACCAACGAACCAACGAACCAGCGAACAAACGAACAAACGAACCAACGAACCAACGAACCAACGAACCGACCAACCAACGAACCAACGAACCAACGAACCAACGAACCAACGAACCAACGAACCAACGCACCAACGAACCAACGATCCAACGAAACAACGAAACAACGAACCAACGAACCAACGAACAAACGAAAAAACGAAAAAAACGACAAAACGAACAAACGAACAAACGAACAAACGAATAAACGAACAAACGGACAAACGAACAATCGAACAAACGAACAAACGAACTAACGAACCAACGAACCAACGAAACAACGAAACAACGAACCAACGAACCAACGAACCAACGAACCAACGAACCAGCGAACAAACGAACAAACGAACCAACGAACCAACGAACCAACGAACCAACCAACCAACGAACCAACGAACCAACGAACCAACGAACCAACGAACCAACGAACCAACGCACGAACGAACCAACGAACCAACGAACCAACGAACCAACGAACCAACGAACCAACGAAACAACGAAACAACGACCAACGAACCAACGAACCAACGAACCAACGAAACAACGAACCAAAGAACCAACGAACCAACGAACCAACGAACCAGCGAACAAACGAACAAACGAACCAACGAACCAACGAACCAACGAACCGACCCACCAACGAACCAACGAACCAACGAACCAACGAACCAACGAACCAACGAACCAACGCACCAACGAACCAACGAACCAACGAAACAACGAAACAACGAACCAACGAACCAACGAACAAACGAAAAAACGAAAAAAACGACAAAACGAACAAACGAACAAACGAACAAACGAATAAACGAACAAACGGACAAACGAACAATCGAACAAACGAACAAACGAACTAACGAACCAACGAACCAACGAAACAACGAAACAACGAACCAACGAACCAACGAACAAACGAACAAACGAACAAACGATCAAACGAACAAACGAACAATCGAACAAAGAGACAAAGAAACAAAGAAACAAAGATAAAACGAGCCAACGAACCAACGAACCAACGAACCAACCAACCAACGAACCAACGAACCAACGAACCAACGAACCAACGAACCAACGAACCAACGAACCAACGAACCAACGAACCAACGAACCAACGAACCAACGAACCAACGAACCAACGAACCAACGAACCAACGAACCAACGTACCAACGAACCAACGAACCAACGAACCAACGAACCAACGAACCAACGATCCAACGAACCAACGAACCAATGAACCAACGAACCAACGAACCAACGAACCAACGAACCAACGAACCAACGAACCAACGAAACAACGAACCAACGAACCAACGAACCAACGAACCAACGAACCAGCGAACAAACGAACAAACGAACCAACGAACCAACGAACCAACGAACCAACCAACCAACGAACCAACGAACCAACGAACCAACGAACCAACGAACCAACGAACCAACGCACGACCGAACCAACGAACCAACGAACCAACGAACCAACGAACCAACGAACCAACGAAACAACGAAACAACGACCAACGAACCAACGAACAAACGAAAAAACGGCAAAACGAACAAACGAACAAACGAACAAACGGACAAACGGACAAACGGACAAACGAACAAACGAATAAATGAACAAACGAACAAACGAACAAACGAATAAATGAACAAACGAACAAACGAGCAATCGAACAATCGAACCAACGAACCAACGAACCAACGAACCAAAGAACCAACGAACCAACGAACCAACGAACCAACGAACCAACGAACCAACGAAACAACGAACCAACGAACCAACGAACCAACGAACCAAAGAACCAACGAAACAGCGAACAAACGAACCAACGAACCAACGAACCAACGAAACACCGAACCAAAGAACCAACGAACCAACGAACCAACGACCCAGCGAACAAACGAACAAACGAACCAACGAACCAACGAACCAACGAACCAACGAGCCAACGAACCAACGAACCAACGAAACAACGAACCAACGAACCAACGAACCAACGAACCAACGAACCAACGAAACAACGAACCAACGAACCAACGAACCAACGAACCAGCGAACAAACGAACAAACGAACCAACCAACCAACGAACCAACGAACCAACGAACCAACGAACCAACGAAACAACGAACCAACGAACCAACGAACCAACGAACCAACGAGCCAACGAACCAACGAACCAACGAAACAACGAACCAACGAACCAACGAACCAACGAACCAACGAACCAGCGAACAAACGAACAAACGAACCAACCAACCAACGAACCAACGAACCAACGAACCAACGAACCAACGAACCAACGAACCAACGAACCAACGCACCAACGAACCAACGAACCAACGAACCAACGAACCAACGAACCAACGAACCAACGAACCAACGAACCAACGAACCAACGAACCAACGAACCAACGAACAAACGAAAAAACGACAAAACAAACAAACGAACAAACGAACAAACGAACCAACGAACCAACGAACCAACGAACCAACGAACCAACGAACCAACGAACCAACGAACCAACGAACCAACGAACCAACGAACCAACGAAACAACGAACCAACGAACCAACGAACAAACGAAAAAACGAAAAAACGACAAAACGAACAAACGAAAAACGAACAAACGAATAAACGAACAAACGGACAAACGAACAAACGAACAAACGAACAAACGAACAAACGAACAAACGAATAAAAGAACAAACGAACAAACGAACTAACGAACAAACGAACAAACGAACAAAGAAAGAAAGAAACAAAGAAACAAACGAACCAACGAACCAAGGAACCAACGAACCAACGAACCAACGAACCAACGAACCAACGAACCAACGAACCAACGAACCAACGAACAAACGAAAAAACGACAAAACAAACAAACGAACAAACGAACAAACGAACCAACGAACCAACGAACCAACGAACCAACGAACCAACGAACCAACGAACCAACGAACCAACGAACCAACGAACCAACGAACCAACGAACCAACGAAACAACGAACCAACGAAACAACGAACCAACGAACCAACGAACAAACGAACAAACGAACAAACGAACAAACGATCAAACGAACAAACGAACAATCGAACAAAGAGACAAAGAAACAAAGAAACAATGATAAAACGAACCAACGAACCAACGAACCAACGAACCAACGAACCAACGAACCAACGAACCAACGAACCAACGAACCAACGAACCAACGAACCAACGAACCAACGTACCAACGAACCAACGAACCAACGAACCAACGAACCAACGAACCAACGATCCAACGAACCAACGAACCAATGAACCAACGAACTAACGAACCAACGAACCAACGAACCAACGAACCAACGAACCAACGAAACAACGAACCAAAGAACCAACGAACCAACGAACCAACGAACCAGCGAACAAACGAACAAACGAACCAACGAACCAACGAACCAACGAACCAACCAACCAACGAACCAACGAACCAACGAACCAACGAACCAACGAACCAACGAACCAACGCACCAACGAACCAACGAACCAACGAAACAACGAAACAACGAACCAACGAACCAACGAACAAACGAAAAAACGAAAAAACGACAAAACGAACAAACGAACAAACGAACAAACGAATAAACGAACAAACGAACAAACGGACAAACGAACAATCGAACAAACGAACAAACGAACCAACGAACCAACGAACCAACGAAACAACGAAACAACGAACCAACGAACCAACGAACAAACGAACAAACGAACAAACGATCAAACGAACAAACGAACAATCGAACCAACGAACCAACGAACCAACGAACCAACGAACCAACGAACCAACGAACAAACGAAAAAACGAAAAAAACGACAAAACGAACCAACGAACAAACGAAAAAACGAAAAAACGACAAAACGAACAAACGAACAAACGAACAAACGAATAAACGAACAAACGGACAAACGAACAATCGAACAAACGAACAAACGAACCAACGAACCAACGAACCAACGAAACAACGAAACAACGAACCAACGAACCAACGAACAAACGAACAAACGAACAAACGATCAAACGAACAAACGAACAATCGAACCAACGAACCAACGAACCAACGAACAAACGAATAAAAGAACAAACGAACAAACGAACTAACGAACAAACGAACAAACGAACAAAGAAAGAAAGAAACAAAGAAACAAACGAACCAACGAACCAAGGAACTAACGAACCAACGAACCAACGAACCAACGAACCAACGAACCAACGAACCAACGAACCAACGAACCAACGAACAAACGAAAAAACGACAAAACAAACAAACGAACAAACGAACAAACGAACCAACGAACCAACGAACCAACGAACCAACGAACCAACGAACCAACGAACCAACGAACCAACGAACCAACGAACCAACGAACCAACGAAACAACGAACCAACGAAACAACGAACCAACGAACCAACGAACAAACGAACAAACGAACAAACGATCAAACGAACAAACGAACAATCGAACAAAGAGACAAAGAAACAAAGAAACAATGATAAAACGAACCAACGAACCAACGAACCAACGAACCAACGAACCAACGAACCAACGAACCAACGAACCAACGAACCAACGAACCAACGAACCAACGAACCAACGAACCAACGAACCAACGTACCAACGAACCAACGAACCAACGAACCAACGAACCAACGAACCAACGATCCAACGAACCAACGAACCAATGAACCAACGAACTAACGAACCAACGAACCAACGAACCAACGAACCAACGAACCAACGAACCAACGAAACAACGAACCAAAGAACCAACGAACCAACGAACCAACGAACCAGCGAACAAACGAACAAACGAACCAACGAACCAACGAACCAACGAACCAACCAACCAACGAACCAACGAACCAACGAACCAACGAACCAACGAACCAACGAACCAACGCACCAACGAACCAACGAACCAACGAAACAACGAAACAACGAACCAACGAACCAACGAACAAACGAAAAAACGAAAAAACGACAAAACGAACAAACGAACAAACGAACAAACGAATAAACGAACAAACGAACAAACGGACAAACGAACAATCGAACAAACGAACAAACGAACAAACGAACAAACGAACAAACGAACAAACGAACAAACGAACAAACGAACAAACGAACAAACGAACAAACGAACAAACGAACAATCGAACAAACGAACAAACGAACAAACGAACAAACGAACAAACGAACAAACGAACAAACGAACAAACGAACAAACGAACAAACGAACAAACGAACAAACGAACAAACGAACAACGAACAAACGAACAAACGAACAAACGAACAAACGAACAAACGAACAAACGAACAAACGAACAAACGAACAAACGAACAAACGAACAAACGAACAAACGAACAAACGAACAAACGAACAAACGAACAAAAGAACAAACGAAACAACGAAACAACGAAACAACGAAACAACGAAACAACGAAACAACGAAACAACGAAACAACGAAACAACGAAACAACGAAACAAC
>NW_027485513.1:0-35862 GCF_050908995.1 Andrena cerasifolii
TCGTTGTTTCGTTGGTTCGTTGGTTCGTTGTTTCGTTGTTTCGTTGTTTCGTTGTTTCGTTGTTTCGTTGTTTCGTTGTTTCGTTGTTTCGTTGTTTCGTTGTTTCGTTGTTTCGTTGTTTCGTTGTTTCGTTGTTTCGTTGTTTCGTTGTTTCGTTGTTTCGTTGTTTCGTTGTTTCGTTGTTTCGTTGTTTCGTTGTTTCGTTGTTTCGTTGTTCGTTGTTTCGTTGTTTCGTTGTTTCGTTGTTTCGTTTTGTTTCGTTGTTTCGTTGTTTCGTTGTTTCGTTGTTTCGTTGTTTCGTTGTTTCGTTGTTTCGTTGTTTCGTTGTTTCGTTGTTTCGTTGTTTCGTTGTTTCGTTGTTTCGTTGTTTCGTTGTTTCGTTGTTTCGTTGTTTCGTTGTTTCGTTGTTTCGTTGTTTCGTTGTTTCGTTGTTTCGTTGTTTCGTTGTTTCGTTGTTTCGTTGTTTCGTTGCTTCGTTGCTTCGTTGCTTCGTTGCTTCGTTGCTTCGTTGCTTCGTTGCTTCGTTGCTTCGTTGATTCGTTGTTTCGTTGTTTCGTTGTTTCGTTGGTTTCGTTGTTTCGTTGTTTCGTTGTTTCGTTGTTTCGTTGTTTCGTTGTTTCGTTGTTTCGTTGTTTCGTTGTTTCGTTGTTTCGTTGTTTCGTTGTTTCGTTGTTTCGTTGTTTCGTTGTTTCGTTGTTTCGTTGTTTCGTTGTTTCGTTGTTTCGTTGCTTCGTTGCTTCGTTGCTTCGTTGCTTCGTTGCTTCGTTGCTTCGTTGCTTCGTTGATTCGTTGTTTCGTTGTTTCGTTGTTTCGTTGTTTCGTTGTTTCGTTGTTTCGGTGTTTCGTTGTTTCGTTGTTTCGTTGTTTCGTTGTTTCGTTGTTTCGTTGTTTCGTTGTTTCGTTGTTTCGTTGTTTCGTTGTTTCGTTGTTTCGTTGTTTCGTTGTTTCGTTGTTTCGTTGTTTCGTTGTTTCGTTGTTTCGTTGTTTCGTTGTTTCGTTGTTTCGTTGTTTCGTTGTTTCGTTGTTTCGTTGTTTCGTGTTTCGTTGTTTCGTTGTTTCGTTGTTTCGTTGTTTCGTTGTTTCGTTGTTTCGTTGTTTCGTTGTTTCGTTGTTTCGTTGTTTCGTTGTTTCGTTGTTTCGTTGTTTCGTTGTTTCGTTGTTTCGTTGTTTCGTTGTTTCGTTGTTTCGTTGTTTTCGTTGTTTCGTTGTTTCGTTGTTTCGTTGTTTCGTTGTTTCGTTGTTTCGTTGTTTCGTTGTTTCGTTGTTTCGTTGTTTCGTTGTTTCGTTGTTTCGTTGTTTCGTTGTTTCGTTGTTTCGTTGTTTCGTTGGTTCTTTTTTTCTTTGTCACTTTGTTCGGTTGTTCGTTTGTTCGTTTGTTCGTTGGTTCGTTGGTTCGTTGGTTCGTTGGTTCGTTGTTTCGTTGTTTCGTTGTTTCGTTGTTTCGTTGTTTCGTTGTTTCGTTGTTTCGTTGTTTCGTTGTTTCGTTGTTTCGTTGTTTCGTTGTTTCGTTGTTCGTTGTTTCGTTGTTTCGTTGTTTCGTTGTTTCGTTGTTTCGTTGTTTCGTTGTTTCGTTGTTTCGTTGTTTCGTTGTTTCGTTGTTTCGTTGTTTCGTTGTTTCGTTGTTTCGTTGTTTCGTTGTTTCGTTGTTTCGTTGTTTCGTTGTTTCGTTGTTTCGTTGTTTCGTTGTTTCGTTGTTTCGTTGTTTCGTTGTTTCGTTGTTTCGTTGTTTCGTTGTTTCGTTGTTTCGTTGTTTCGTTGTTTCGTTGTTTCGATGTTTCGTTGTTTCGTTGTTTCGTTGTTTCGTTGTTTCGTTGTTTCGTTGTTTCGTTGTTTCGTTGTTTCGTTGTTTCGTTGTTTCGTTGTTTCGTTGTTTCGTTGTTTCGTTGTTTCGTTGTTTCGTTGTTTCGTTGTTTCGTTGTTTCGTTGTTTCATTGTTTCGTTGTTTCGTTGTTTCGTTGTTTCGTTGTTTCGTTGTTTCGTTGTTTCGTTGTTTCGTTGTTTCGTTGTTTCGTTGTTTCGTTGTTTCGTTGTTTCGTTGTTTCGTTGTTTCGTTGTTTCGTTGTTTCGTTGTTTCGTTGTTTCGTTGTTTCGTTGTTTCGTTGTTTCGTTGTTTCGTTGTTTCGTTGTTTCGTTGTTTCGTTGTTTCGTTGTTTCGTTGTTTCGTTGTTTCGTTGTTTCGTTGTTTCGTTGTTTCGTTGTTTCGTTGTTTCGTTGTTTCGTTGTTTCGTTGTTTCGTTGTTTCGTTGTTTCGTTGTTTCGTTGTTTCGTTGTTGCGTTGTTTCGTTGTTTCGTTGTTTCGTTGTTTCGTTGGTTCTTTTGTTTCTTTGTCACTTAGTTCGTTTGTTCGTTTGTTCGTTTGTTCGTTTGTTCGTCGGTTCGTCGGTTCGTTGGTTCGTTGGTTCGTTGGTTCGTTGGTTCGTTGGTTCGTTGGTTCGTTGGTTCGTTGGTTCGTTGGTTCGTTGGTTCGTTGGTACGTTGGTTCGTTGGTTCGTTGGTTCGTTGGTTCGTTGGTTCGTTGGTTCGTTGGTTCGTTGTTTCGTTGTTTCGTTGTTTCGTTGTTTCGTTGTTTCGTTGTTTCGTTGTTTCGTTGTTTCGTTGTTTCGTTGTTTCGTTGTTTCGTTGTTTCGTTGTTTCGTTGTTTCGTTGTTTCGTTGTTTCGTTGTTTCGTTGTTTCGTTGTTTCGTTGTTTCGTTGTTTCGTTGTTTCGTTGTTTCGTTGTTTCGTTTTTTCGTTTTTTCGTTTTTTCGTTTGTTCGTTTGTTCGTTTGTTCGTTTGTTCGTTTGTTCGTTTGTTCGTTTGTTCGTTTGTTCGTTTGTTCGTTTGTTCGTCGTTCGTTGTTTTCGTTGTTTCGTTGTTTCGTTGTTTCGTTGTTTCGTTTGTTCGTTTGTTCGTTTGTTCGTTTGTTCGTTTGTTCGTTGGTTCGTTGGTTCGTTGGTTCGTTGGTTCGTTGGTTCGTTGGTTCGTTGGTTCGTTGGTTCGTTGGTTCGTTGGTTCGTTGGTTCGTTGGTTCGTTGGTTCGTTGTTTCGTTGTTTCGTTGTTTCGTTGTTTCGTTGTTTCGTTGTTTCGTTGTTTCGTTGTTTCGTTGTTTCGTTGTTTCGTTGTTTCGTTGTTTCGTTGTTTCGTTGTTTCGTTGTTTCGTTGTTTCGTTGTTTCGTTGTTTCGTTGTTTCGTTGTTTCGTTGTTTCGTTGTTTCGTTGTTTCGTTGTTTCGTTGTTTCGTTGTGTCGTTGTTTCGTTGTTTCGTTGTTTCGTTGTTTCGTTGTTTCGTTGTTTCGTTGTTTCGTTGTTTCGTTGTTTCGTTGTTTCGTTGTTTCGTTGTTTCGTTGTTTCGTTGTTTCGTTGTTTCGTTGTTTCGTTGTTTCGTTGTTTCGTTGTTTCGTTGTTTCGTTGTTTCGTTGTTTCGTTGTTTCGTTGTTTCGTTGTTTCGTTGTTTCGTTGTTTCGTTGTTTCGTTGTTTCGTTGTTTCGTTGTTTCGTTGTTTCGTTGTTTCGTTGTTTCGTTGTTTCGTTGTTTCGTTGTTTCGTTGTTTCGTTGTTTCGTTGTTTCGTTGTTTCGTTTGTTCGTTGTTTCGTTGTTTCGTTGTTTCGTTGTTTCGTTGTTTCGTTGTTTCGTTGTTTCGTTGTTTCGTTGTTTCGTTGTTTCGTTGTTTCGTTGTTTCGTTGTTTCGTTGTTTCGTTGTTTCGTTGTTTCGTTGTTTCGTTGTTTCGTTGTTTCGTTGTTTCGTTGTTTCGTTGTTTCGTTGTTTCGTTGTTTCGTTGTTTCGTTGTTTCGTTGTTTCGTTGTTTCGTTGTTTCGTTGTTTCGTTGTTTCGTTGTTTCGTTGTTTCGTTGTTTCGTTGTTTCGTTGTTTCGTTGTTTCGTTGTTTCGTTGTTTCGTTGTTTCGTTGCTTCGTTGCTTCGTTGCTTCGTTGCTTCGTTGCTTCGTTGCTTCGTTGCTTCGTTGCTTCGTTGTTTCGTTGTTTCGTTGTTTCGTTGTTTCGTTGTTTCGTTGTTTCGTTGTTTCGTTGTTTCGTTGTTTCGTTGTTTCGTTGTTTCGTTGTTTCGTTGTTTCGTTGTTTCGTTGTTTCGTTGTTTCGTTGTTTCGTTGTTTCGTTGTTTCGTTGTTTCGTTGTTTCGTTGTTTCGTTGTTTCGTTATTTCGTTGTTTCGTTGTTTCGTTGTTTCGTTGTTTCGTTGTTTCGTTGTTTCGTTGTTTCGTTGTTTCGTTGTTTCGTTGTTTCGTTGTTTCGTTGTTTCGTTGTTTCGTTGTTTGGTTGTTTGGTTGTTTCGTTGTTTCGTTGTTTCGTTGTTTCGTTGTTTCGTTGTTTCGTTGTTTCGTTGTTTCGTTGTTTCGTTGTTTCGTTGTTTCGTTGTTTCGTTGTTGCGTTGTTTCGTTGTTTCGTTGTTTCGTTGTTTCGTTGTTTCGTTGGTTCTTTTGTTTCTTTGTCACTTAGTTCGTTTGTTCGTTTGTTCGTTTGTTCGTTGGTGCGTTGGTGCGTTGGTGCGTTGGTTCGTTGGTTCGTTGGTTCGTTGGTTCGTTGGTTCTTTGGTTCGTTGTTTCGTTGGTTCGTTGGTTCGTTGGTTCGTTGGTTCGTTGGTTCGTTGGTTCGTTGGTTCGTTTGTTCGTTTGTTCGTTTGTTCGTTTGTTCGTTTGTTCGTTTGTTCGTTTGTTCGTTTGTTCGTTTGTTCGTTTGTTCGTTTGTTCGTTTGTTCGTCGGTTCGTCGGTTCGTCGGTTCGTCGGTTCGTTGGTTCGTTGTTTCGTTGTTTCGTTGGTTCGTTGGTTCGTCGGTACGTTGGTTCGTTGGTTCGTTGGTTCGTTGGTTCGTTGGTTCGTTGGTTCGTTTGTTTGTTGGTTCGTTGGTTCGTTGGTTCGTTGGTTCGTTGGTTCGTTGGTTCGTTGGTTCGTTGGTTCGTTGGTTCGTTGGTTCGTTTGTTCGTTTGTTCGTTTGTTCGTTTGTTCGTTTGTTCGTTTGTTCGTTTGTTCGTTTGTTCGTTTGTTCGTTTGTTCGTTTGTTCGTTTGTTCGTTTGTTCGTCGGTTCGTTGGTTCGTTGGTTCGTTGGTTCGTTGGTTCGTCGGTACGTTGGTTCGTTGGTTCGTTGGTTCGTTGGTTCGTTGGTTCGTTGGTACGTTGGTTCGTTGGTTCGTTGGTTCGTTGGTTCGTTGGTTCGTTGGTTCGTTGTTTCGTTGTTTCGTTGTTTCGTTGTTTCGTTGTTTCGTTGTTTCGTTGTTTCGTTGTTTCGTTGTTTCGTTGTTTCGTTGTTTCGTTGTTTCGTTGTTTCGTTGTTTCGTTGTTTCGTTGTTTCGTTGTTTCGTTGTTTCGTTTTTTCGTTGTTTCGTTGTTTCGTTGTTTCGTTGTTTCGTTGTTTCGTTGTTTCGTTGTTTCGTTGTTTCGTTGTTTCGTTGTTTCGTTGTTTCGTTGTTTCGTTGTTTCGTTGTTTCGTTGTTTCGTTGTTTCGTTGTTTCGTTGTTTCGTTGTTTCGTTGTTTCGTTGTTTCGTTGTTTCGTTGTTTCGTTGTTTCGTTGTTTCGTTGTTTCGTTGTTTCGTTGTTTCGTTGTTTCGTTGTTTCGTTGTTTCGTTGTTTCGTTGTTTCGTTGTTTCGTTGTTTCGTTGTTTCGTTGTTTCGTTGTTTCGTTGTTTCGTTGTTTCGTTGTTTCGTTGTTTCGTTGTTTCGTTGTTTCGTTGTTTCGTTGTTTCGTTGTTTCGTTGTTTCGTTGCTTCGTTGCTTCGTTGCTTCGTTGCTTCGTTGCTTCGTTGTTTCGTTGTTTCGTTGTTTCGTTGTTTCGTTGTTTCGTTGTTTCGTTGTTTCGTTGTTTCGTTGTTTCGTTGTTTCGTTGTTTCGTTGTTTCGTTGTTTCGTTGTTTCGTTGTTTCGTTGTTTCGTTGTTTCGTTGTTTCGTTGCTTTCGTTGTTTCGTTGTTTCGTTGTTTCGTTGTTTCGTTGTTTCGTTGTTTCGTTGTTTCGTTGTTTCGTTGTTTCGTTGTTTCGTTGTTTCGTTGTTTCGTTGTTTCGTTGTTTCGTTGTTTCGTTGTTTCGTTGTTTCGTTGTTTCGTTGTTTCGTTGTTTCGTTGTTTCGTTGTTTCGTGTTTCGTTGTTTCGTTGTTTCGTTGTTTCGTTGTTTCGTTGTTTCGTTGTTTCGTTGTTTCGTTGCTTCGATGTTTCGTTGTTTCGTTGTTTCGTTGTTTCGTTGTTTCGTTGTTTCGTTGTTTCGTTGTTTCGTTGTTTCGTTGTTTCGTTGTTTCGTTGTTTCGTTGTTTCGTTGTTTCGTTGTTTCGTTGTTTCGTTGTTTCGTTGTTTCGTTGTTTCGTTGTTTCGTTGTTTCGTTGTTTCGTTGTTTCGTTGTTTCGTTGTTTCGTTGTTTCGTTGTTTCGTTGTTTCGTTGTTTCGTTGCTTCGTTGCTTCGTTGCTTCGTTGCTTCGTTGCTTCGTTGCTTCGTTGCTTCGTTGCTTCGTTGTTTCGTTGTTTCGTTGTTTCGTTGTTTCGTTGTTTCGTTGTTTCGTTGTTTCGTTGTTTCGTTGTTTCGTTGTTTCGTTGTTTCGTTGTTTCGTTGTTTCGTTGTTTCGTTGTTTCGTTGTTTCGTTGTTTCGTTGTTTCGTTGTTTCGTTGTTTCGTTGTTTCGTTGTTTCGTTGTTTCGTTGTTTCGTTGTTTCGTTGCTTCGTTGCTTCGTTGCTTCGTTGCTTCGTTGCTTCGTTGCTTCGTTGCTTCGTTGCTTCGTTGCTTCGTTGATTCGTTGTTTCGTTGTTTCGTTGTTTCGTTGTTTCGTTGTTTCGTTGTTTCGTTGTTTCGTTGTTTCGTTGTTTCGTTGTTTCGTTGTTTCGTTGTTTCGTTGTTTCGTTGTTTCGTTGTTTCGTTGTTTCGTTGTTTCGTTGTTTCGTTGTTTCGTTGTTTCGTTGTTTCGTTGTTTCGTTGTTTCGTTGTTTCGTTGTTTCGTTGTTTCGTTGTTTCGTTGTTTCGTTGTTTCGTTGTTTCGTTGTTTTCGTTGTTTCGTTGTTTCGTTGTTTCGTTGTTTCGTTGTTTCGTTGTTTCGTTGTTTCGTTGTTTCGTTGTTTCGTTGTTTCGTTGTTTCGTTGTTTCGTTGTTTCGTTGTTTCGTTGTTTCGTTGTTTCGTTGTTTCGTTGTTTCGTTGTTTCGTTGTTTCGTTGTTTCGTTGTTTCGTTGTTTCGTTGTTTCGTTGTTTCGTTGTTTCGTTGTTTCGTTGTTTCGTTGTTTCGTTGTTCGTTGTTTCGTGTTTCGTTGTTTTTCGTTGTTTCGTTGTTTCGTTGTTTCGTTGTTTCGTTGTTTCGTTGTTTCGTTGTTTCGTTGTTTCGTTGTTTCGTTGGTTCTTTTTTTCTTTGTCACTTTGTTCGGTTGTTCGTTTGTTCGTTTGTTCGTTGGTTCGTTGGTTCGTTGGTTCGTTGGTTCGTTGTTTCGTTGTTTCGTTGTTTCGTTGTTTCGTTGTTTCGTTGTTTCGTTGTTTCGTTGTTTCGTTGTTTCGTTGTTTCGTTGTTTCGTTGTTTCGTTGTTTCGTTGTTTCGTTGTTTCGTTGTTTCGTTGTTTCGTTGTTTCGTTGTTTCGTTGTTTCGTTGTTTCGTTGTTTCGTTGTTTCGTTGTTTCGTTGTTTCGTTGTTTCGTTGTTTCGTTGTTTCGTTGTTTCGTTGTTTCGTTGTTTCGTTGTTTCGTTGTTTCGTTGTTTCGTTGTTTCGTTGTTTCGTTGTTTCGTTGTTTCGTTGTTTCGTTGTTTCGTTGTTTCGTTGTTTCGTTGTTTCGTTGTTTCGTTGTTTCGTTGTTTCGTTGTTTCGTTGTTTCGTTGTTTCGTTGTTTCGTTGTTTCGATGTTTCGTTGTTTCGTTGTTTCGTTGTTTCGTTGTTTCGTTGTTTCGTTGTTTCGTTGTTTCGTTGTTTCGTTGTTTCGTTGTTTCGTTGTTTCGTTGTTTCGTTGTTTCGTTGTTTCGTTGTTTCGTTGTTTCGTTGTTTCGTTGTTTCGTTGTTTCATTGTTTCGTTGTTTCGTTGTTTCGTTGTTTCGTTGTTTCGTTGTTTCGTTGTTTCGTTGTTTCGTTGTTTCGTTGTTTCGTTGTTTCGTTGTTTCGTTGTTTCGTTGTTTCGTTGTTTCGTTGTTTCGTTGTTTCGTTGTTTCGTTGTTTCGTTGTTTGGTTGTTTCGTTGTTTCGTTGTTTCGTTGTTTCGTTGTTTCGTTGTTTCGTTGTTTCGTTGTTTCGTTGTTTCGTTGTTTCGTTGTTTCGTTGTTTCGTTGTTTTCGTTGTTTCGTTGTTTCGTTGTTTCGTTGTTTCGTTGTTTCGTTGTTTCGTTGTTTCGTTGTTTCGTTGTTGCGTTGTTTCGTTGTTTCGTTGTTTCGTTGTTTCGTTGGTTCTTTTGTTTCTTTGTCACTTAGTTCGTTTGTTCGTTTGTTCGTTTGTTCGTTTGTTCGTTTGTTCGTTTGTTCGTTGGTGCGTTGGTGCGTTGGTTCGTTGGTTCGTTGGTTCGTTGGTTCGTTGGTTCTTTGGTTCGTTGTTTCGTTGGTTCGTTGGTTCGTTGGTTCGTTGGTTCGTTGGTTCGTTTGTTCGTTTGTTCGTTTGTTCGTTTGTTCGTTTGTTCGTTTGTTCGTTTGTTCGTTTGTTCGTTTGTTCGTTTGTTCGTTTGTTCGTTTGTTCGTCGGTTCGTCGGTTCGTCGGTTCGTTGGTTCGTTGGTTCGTTGGTTCGTTGGTTCGTTGGTTCGTCGGTTCGTCGGTTCGTTGGTTCGTTGGTTCGTTGGTTCGTTGGTTCGTTGGTTCGTTGGTTTCGTTGGTTCGTTGGTTCGTTGGTTCGTTGGTTCGTTGGTTCGTTGTTCGTTGGTTCGTTGGTTCGTTGGTTCGTTGGTTCGTTGGTTCGTTGGTTCGTTGGTTCGTTTGTTCGTTTGTTCGTTTGTTCGTTTGTTCGTTTGTTCGTTTGTTCGTTTGTTCGTTTGTTCGTTTGTTCGTTTGTTCGTTTGTTCGTTTGTTCGTTTGTTCGTTTGTTCGTTTGTTCGTCGGTTCGTTGGTTCGTTGGTTCGTTGGTTCGTTGGTTCGTTGGTTCGTTGGTTCGTTGGTTCGTTGGTTCGTTGGTTCGTTGGTTCGTTGGTTCGTTGGTTCGTTGGTTCGTTGGTACGTTGGTTCGTTGGTTCGTTGGTTCGTTGGTTCGTTGGTTCGTTGGTTCGTTGGTTCGTTGTTTCGTTGTTTCGTTGTTTCGTTGTTTCGTTGTTTCGTTGTTTCGTTGTTTCGTTGTTTCGTTGTTTCGTTGTTTCGTTGTTTCGTTGTTTCGTTGTTTCGTTGTTTCGTTGTTTCGTTGTTTCGTTGTTTCGTTGTTTCGTTGTTTCGTTGTTTCGTTGTTTCGTTGTTTCGTTGTTTCGTTGTTTCGTTGTTTCGTTGTTTCGTTGTTTCGTTGTTTCGTTGTTTCGTTGTTTCGTTTTTTCGTTGTTCGTTTGTTCGTTTGTTCGTTTGTTCGTTTGTTCGTTTGTTCGTTTGTTCGTTTGTTCGTCGGTTCGTTGTTTCGTTGTTTCGTTGTTTCGTTGTTTCGTTTGTTCGTTTGTTCGTTTGTTCGTTTGTTCGTTTGTTCGTTTGTTCGTTGGTTCGTTGGTTCGTTGGTTCGTTGGTTCGTTGGTTCGTTGGTTCGTTGGTTCGTTGGTTCGTTGGTTCGTTGGTTCGTTGGTTCGTTGGTTCGTTGGTTCGTTGTTTCGTTGTTTCGTTGTTTCGTTGTTTCGTTGTTTCGTTGTTTCGTTGTTTCGTTGTTTCGTTGTTTCGTTGTTTCGTTGTTTCGTTGTTTCGTTGTTTCGTTGTTTCGTTGTTTCGTTGTTTCGTTGGTTCTTTTGTTTCTTTGTCACTTAGTTCGTTTGTTCGTTTGTTCGTTTGTTCGTTGGTGCGTTGGTGCGTTGGTGCGTTGGTTCGTTGGTTCGTTGGTTCGTTGGTTCGTTGGTTCTTTGGTTCGTTGTTTCGTTGGTTCGTTGGTTCGTTGGTTCGTTGGTTCGTTGGTTCGTTGGTTCGTTGGTTCGTTTGTTCGTTTGTTCGTTTGTTCGTTTGTTCGTTTGTTCGTTTGTTCGTTTGTTCGTTTGTTCGTTTGTTCGTTTGTTCGTTTGTTCGTTTGTTCGTCGGTTCGTCGGTTCGTCGGTTCGTCGGTTCGTTGGTTCGTTGTTTCGTTGTTTCGTTGGTTCGTTGGTTCGTCGGTACGTTGGTTCGTTGGTTCGTTGGTTCGTTGGTTCGTTGGTTCGTTTGTTTGTTGGTTCGTTGGTTCGTTGGTTCGTTGTTTCGTTGGTTCGTTGGTTCGTTGGTTCGTTGGTTCGTTGGTTCGTTGGTTCGTTTGTTCGTTTGTTCGTTTGTTCGTTTGTTCGTTTGTTCGTTTGTTCGTTTGTTCGTTTGTTCGTTTGTTCGTTTGTTCGTTTGTTCGTCGGTTCGTTGGTTCGTTGGTTCGTTGGTTCGTTGGTTCGTCGGTACGTTGGTTCGTTGGTTCGTTGGTTCGTTGGTTCGTTGGTTCGTTGGTTCGTTGGTACGTTGGTTCGTTGGTTCGTTGGTTCGTTGGTTCGTTGGTTCGTTGTTTCGTTGTTTCGTTGTTGCGTTGTTTCGTTGTTTCGTTGTTTCGCTGTTTCGTTGTTTCGTTGTTTCGTTGTTTCGTTGTTTCGTTGTTTCGTTGTTTCGTTGTTTCGTTGTTTCGTTGCTTCGTTGCTTCGTTGCTTCGTTGCTTCGTTGCTTCGTTGTTTCGTTGTTTCGTTGTTTCGTTGTTTCGTTGTTTCGTTGTTTCGTTGTTTCGTTGTTTCGTTGTTTCGTTGTTTCGTTGTTTCGTTGTTTCGTTGTTTCGTTGTTTCGTTGTTTCGTTGTTTCGTTGTTTCGTTGTTTCGTTGTTTCGTTGTTTCGTTGTTTCGTTGTTTCGTTGTTTCGTTGTTTCGTTGTTTCGTTGTTTCGTTGTTTCGTTGTTTCGTTGTTTCGTTGTTTCGTTGTTTCGTTGTTTCGTTGTTTCGTTGTTTCGTTGTTTCGTTGTTTCGTTGTTTCGTTGCTTCGATGTTTCGTTGTTTCGTTGTTTCGTTGTTTCGTTGTTTCGTTGTTTCGTTGTTTCGTTGTTTCGTTGTTTCGTTGTTTCGTTGTTTCGTTGTTTCGTTGTTTCGTTGTTTCGTTGTTTCGTTGTTTCGTTGTTTCGTTGTTTCGTTGTTTCGTTGTTTCGTTGTCTCGTTGTCTCGTTGTTTCGTTGTTTCGTTGTTTCGTTGTTTCGTTGTCTCGTTGTCTCGTTGTCTCGTTGTCTCGTTGTCTCGTTGTTTCGTTGTTTCGTTGTTTCGTTGTTTCGTTGTTTCGTTGTTTCGTTGTTTCGTTGTTTCGTTGTTTCGTTGTTTCGTTGTTTCGTTGTTTCGTTGTTTCGTTGTTTCGTTGTTTCGTTGTTTCGTTGTTTCGTTGTTTCGTTGTTTCGTTGTTTCGTTGTTTCGTTGTTTCGTTGTTTCGTTGTTTCGTTGTTTCGTTGTTTCGTTGTTTCGTTGTTTCGTTGTTTCGTTGTTTCGTTGTTTCGTTGTTTCGTTGTTTCGTTGTTTCGTTGTTTCGTTGTTTCGTTGTTTCGTTGTTTCGTTGTTTCGTTGTTTCGTTGTTTCGTTGTTTCGTTGTTTCGTTGTTTCGTTGTTTCGTTGTTTCGTTGTTTCGTTGTTTCGTTGTTTCGTTGTTTCGTTGTTTCGTTGTTTCGTTGTTTCGTTGTTTCGTTGTTTCGTTGTTTCGTTGTTTCGTTGTTTCGTTGTTTCGTTGTTTCGTTGTTTCGTTGTTTCGTTGTTTCGTTGTTTCGTTGTTTCGTTGTTTCGTTGTTGCGTTGTTTCGTTGTTTCGTTGTTTCGTTGTTTCGTTGGTTCTTTTGTTTCTTTGTCACTTAGTTCGTTTGTTCGTTTGTTCGTTTGTTCGTTGGTGCGTTGGTGCGTTGGTTCGTTGGTTCGTTGGTTCGTTGGTTCGTTGGTTCTTTGGTTCGTTGTTTCGTTGGTTCGTTGGTTCGTTGGTTCGTTGGTTCGTTGGTTCGTTGGTTCGTTGGTTCGTTTGTTCGTTTGTTCGTTTGTTCGTTTGTTCGTTTGTTCGTTTGTTCGTTTGTTCGTTTGTTCGTTTGTTCGTTTGTTCGTTTGTTCGTTTGTTCGTTTGTTCGTCGGTTCGTCGGTTCGTCGGTTCGTTGGTTCGTTGGTTCGTTGTTTCGTTGGTTCGTTGGTTCGTCGGTACGTTGGTTCGTTGGTTCGTTGGTTCGTTGGTTCGTTGGTTCGTTGGTTCGTTGGTTCGTTGGTTCGTTGGTTCGTTGGTTCGTTGGTTCGATGGTTCGTTGTTTCGTTGGTTCGTTGGTTCGTTGGTTCGTTGGTTCGTTGGTTCGTTGGTTCGTTTGTTCGTTTGTTCGTTTGTTCGTTTGTTCGTTTGTTCGTTTGTTCGTTTGTTCGTTTGTTCGTTTGTTCGTTTGTTCGTTTGTTCGTTTGTTCGTTTGTTCGTCGGTTCGTTGGTTCGTTGGTTCGTTGGTTCGTTGGTTCGTTGGTTCGTCGGTACGTTGGTTCGTTGGTTCGTTGGTTCGTTGGTTCGTTGGTTCGTTGGTTCGTTGGTACGTTGGTTCGTTGGTTCGTTGGTTCGTTGGTTCGTTGGTTCGTTGGTTCGTTGGTTCGTTGTTTCGTTGTTTCGTTGTTTCGTTGTTTCGTTGTTTCGTTGTTTCGTTGTTTCGTTGTTTCGTTGTTTCGTTGTTTCGTTGTTTCGTTGTTTCGTTGTTTCGTTGTTTCGTTGTTTCGTTGTTTCGTTGTTTCGTTGTTTCGTTGTTTCGTTGTTTCGTTGTTTCGTTGTTTCGTTGTTTCGTTGTTTCGTTGTTTCGTTGTTTCGTTGTTTCGTTGTTTCGTTGTTTCGTTGTTTCGTTGTTTCGTTGTTTCGTTGTTTCGTTGTTTCGTTGTTTCGTTGTTTCGTTGTTTCGTTGTTTCGTTGTTTCGTTGTTTCGTTGTTTCGTTGTTTCGTTGTTTCGTTGTTTCGTTGTTTCGTTGTTTCGTTGTTTCGTTGTTTCGTTGCTTCGTTGCTTCGTTGCTTCGTTGCTTCGTTGCTTCGTTGCTTCGTTGATTCGTTGTTTCGTTGTTTCGTTGTTTCGTTGTTTCGTTGTTTCGTTGTTTCGTTGTTTCGTTGTTTCGTTGTTTCGTTGTTTCGTTGTTTCGTTGTTTCGTTGTTTCGTTGTTTCGTTGTTTCGTTGTTTCGTTGTTTCGTTGTTTCGTTGTTTCGTTGTTTCGTTGTTTCGTTGTTTCGTTGTTTCGTTGTTTCGTTGTTTCGTTGTTTCGTTGTTTCGTTGTTTCGTTGTTTCGTTGTTTCGTTGTTTCGTTGTTTCGTTGTTTCGTTGTTTCGTTGTTTCGTTGTTTCGTTGTTTCGTTGTTTCGTTGTTTCGTTGTTTCGTTGTTTCGTTGTTTCGTTGGTTCTTTTTTTCTTTGTCACTTTGTTCGTTTGTTCGTTTGTTCGTTGGTTCGTTGGTTCGTTGGTTCGTTGTTTCGTTGTTTCGTTGTTTCGTTGTTTCGTTGTTTCGTTGTTTCGTTGTTTCTTTGTTTCGTTGTTTCGTTGTTTCGTTGTTTCGTTGTTTCGTTGTTTCGTTGTTTCGTTGTTTCGTTGTTTCGTTGTTTCGTTGTTTCGTTGTTTCGTTGTTTCGTTGTTTCGTTGTTTCGTTGTTTCGTTGTTTCGTTGTTTCGTTGTTTCGCTGGTTCGTTGGTTCGTTGGTTCGTTGGTTCGTTGGTTCGTTGTTTCGTTGGTTCGTTGTTTCGTTGGTTCGTTGGTTCGTTGGTTCGTTGTTTCGTTGGTTCGTTGGTTCGTTGGTTCGTTGGTTCGTTGGTTCGTTGGTTCGTTGGTTCGTTGGTTCGTTGGTTCGTTGGTTCGTTGGTTCGTTGGTTCGTTGGTTCGTTGGTTCGTTGGTTCGTTGGTACGTTGGTTCGTTGGTTCGTTGGTTCGTTGGTTCGTTTGTTCGTTGGTTCGTTGGTTCGTTGGTTCGTTGGTTCGTTGGTTCGTTGGTTCGTTGGTTCGTTGGTTCGTTGGTTCGTTGGTTCGTTGGTTCGTTGGTTCGTTGGTTCGTTGGTTCGTTGGTTCGTTGGTTCGTTGGTTCGTTGGTTCGTTGGTTCGTTGGTTCGTTGGTTCGTTGGTTCGTTGGTTCGTTGGTTCGTTGGTTCGTTGGTTCGTTGGTTCGTTGGTTCGTTGTTTCGTTGTTTCGATGTTTCGTTGTTTCGTTGTTTAGTTGTTTCGTTGTTTCGTTGGTTCTTTTGTTTCTTTGTCACTTAGTTGGTTTGTTCGTTTGTTCGCTTGTTCGTTTGTTCGTTTGTTCGTTTGTTCGTTTTTTCGTTTGTTCGTTTGTTCGTTTGTTCGTCGGTTCGTTGTTTCGTTGTTTCGTTGTTTCGTTGTTTCGTTGTTTCGTTGTTTCGTTGTTTCGTTGTTTCGTTGTTTCGTTGTTTCGTTGTTTCGTTGTTTCGTTGTTTCGTTGTTTCGTTGTTTCGTTGTTTCGTTGTCTCGTTGTTTCGTTGTTTCGTTGTTTCGTTGTTTCGTTGTCTCGTTGTTTCGTTGTTTCGTTGTTTCGTTGTTTCGTTGTTTCGTTGTTTCGTTGTTTCGTTGTTTCGTTGTTTCGTTGTTTCGTTGTTTCGTTGGTTCGTTGGTTCGTTGGTTCGTTGGTTCGTTGGTTCGCTGGTTCGTTGTTTCGTTGTTTCGATGGTTCGTTGTTTCGTTGGTTCGTTGGTTCGTTGTTTCGTTGGTTCGTTGGTTCGTTGGTTCGTTGGTTCGTTGGTTCGTTGGTTCGATGGTTCGTTTGTTCGTTTGTTCGTTTGTTCGTTTGTTCGTTTGTTCGTTTGTTCGATTGTTCGTTTGTTCGTTTGTTCGTCGGTTCGTTGGTTCGTTGGTTCGTTGGTTCGTTGGTTCGTTGGTACGTTGGTTCGTTGGTTCGTTGGTTCGTTGGTTCGTTGATTCGTTGGTTCGTTGGTTCGTTGGTTCGTTGTTTCGTTGTTTCGTTGTTTCGTTGTTTCGTTGTTTCGTTGTTTCGTTGTTTCGTTGTTTCTTTGTTTCGTTGTTTCGTTGTTTCGTTGTTTCGTTGTTTCGTTGTTTCGTTGTTTCGTTGTTTCGTTGTTTCGTTGTTTCGTTGTTTCGTTGTTTCGTTGTTTCGTTGTTTCGTTGTTTCGTTGTTTCGTTGTTTCGTTGTTTCGTTGTTCCGTTGGTTCTTTTTTTCTTTGTCACTTTGTTCGGTTGTTCGTTTGTTCGTTTGTTCGTTTGTTCGTTGGTTCGTTGGTTCGTTGGTTCGTTGTTTCGATGTTTCGTTGTTTCGTTGTTTCGTTGTTTCGTTGTTTCGTTGTTTCGTTGTTTCGTTGTTTCGTTGTTTCGTTGTTTCGTTGTTTCGTTGTTTCGTTGTTTCGTTGTTTCGTTGTTTCGTTGTTTCGTTGTTTCGTTGTTTCGTTGTTTCGTTGTTTCGTTGTTTCGTTGTTTCGTTGTTTCGTTGTTTCGTTGTTTCGTTGTTTCGTTGTTTCGTTGTTTCGTTGTTTCGTTGTTTCGTTGTTTCGTTGTTTCGTTGTTTCGTTGTTTCGTTGTTTCGTTGTTTCGTTGTTTCGTTGTTTCGTTGTTTCGTTGTTTCGTTGTTTCGTTGTTTCGTTGTTTCGTTGTTTCGTTGTTTCGTTGTTTCGTTGTTTCGTTGTTTCGTTGTTTCGTTGTTTCGTTGTTTCGTTGTTTCGTTGTTTCGTTGTTTCGTTGTTTCGTTGTTTCGTTGTTTCGTTGTTTCGTTGTTTCGTTGTTTCGTTGTTTCGTTGTTTCGTTGTTTCGTTGTTTCGTTGTTTCGTTGTTTCGTTGTTTCGTTGTTTCGTTGTTTCGTTGTTTCGTTGTTTCGTTGTTTCGTTGTTTCGTTGTTTCGTTGTTTCGTTGTTTCGTTGTTTCGTTGTTTCGTTGTTTCGTTGTTTCGTTGTTTCGTTGTTTCGTTGTTTCGTTGTTTCGTTGTTTCGTTGTTTCGTTGTTTCGTTGTTTCGTTGTTTCGTTGTTTCGTTGTTTCGTTGTTTCGTTGTTTCGTTGTTTCGTTGATTCGTTGTTTCGTTGTTTCGTTGTTTCGTTGTTGCGTTGTTTCGTTGTTTCGTTGTTTCGTTGTTTCGTTGTTTCGTTGTTTCGTTGTTTCGTTGTTTCGTTGTTTCGTTGTTTCGTTGTTTCGTTGTTTCGTTGTTTCGTTGTTTCGTTGGTTCTTTTGTTTCTTTGTCACTTAGTTCGTTTGTTCGTTTGTTCGTTTGTTCGTTTGTTCGTTTGTTCGTTGGTTCGTTGGTTCGTTGGTTCGTTGGTTCGTTGGTTCGTTGGTTCGTTGGTTCGTTGGTTCGTTGTTTCGTTGGTTCGTTGGTTCGTTGGTTCGTTGGTTCGTTGGTTCGTTGGTTCGTTGGTTCGTTGGTTCGTTGGTTCGTATGTTCGTTTGTTCGTTTGTTCGTTTGTTCGTTTGTTCGTTTGTTCGTTTGTTCGTTTGTTCGTTTGTTCGTTTGTTCGTCGGTTCGTTGGTTCGTTGGTTCGTTGGTTCGTTGGTTCGTTGGTACGTTGGTTCGTTGGTTCGTTGGTTCGTTGGTTCGTTGGTTCGTTGGTTCGTTGGTTCGTTGGTTCGTTGGTTCGTTGGTTCGTTGGGTTCGTTGTTTCGTTGTTTCGTTGTTTCGTTGTTTCGTTGTTCGTTGTTTCGTTGTTTCGTTTCGTTGGTTCTTTTGTTTCTTTGTTTCTTTGTCACTTAGTTGGTTTGTTCGTTTGTTCGTTTGTTCGTTTGTTCGTTTGTTCGTTTGTTCGTTTTTTCGTTTGTTCGTTTGTTCGTTTGTTCGTTTGTTCGTCGGTTCGTTGTTTCGTTGTTTCGTTGTTTCGTTGTTTCGTTGTTTCGTTGTTTCGTTGTTTCGTTGTTTCGTTGTTTCGTTGTTTCGTTGTTTCGTTGTTTCGTTGTTTCGTTTTTTCGTTGTTTCGTTGTTTCGTTGTTTCGTTGTTTCGTTGTTTCGTTGTTTCGTTGTTTCGTTGTTTCGTTGTTTCGTTGTTTCGTTGTTTCGTTGTTTCGTTGTTTCGTTGTTTCGTTGTTTCGTTGTTTCGTTGTTTCGTTGTTTCGTTGTTTCGTTGTTTCGTTGTTTCGTTGTTTCGTTGTTTCGTTGTTTCGTTGTTTCGTTGTTTCGTTGTTTCGTTGTTTCGTTGTTTCGTTGTTTCGTTGCTTCGTTGCTTCGTTGCTTCGTTGCTTCGTTGATTCGTTGTTTCGTTGTTTCGTTGTTTCGTTGTTTCGTTGTTTCGTTGTTTCGTTGTTTCGTTGTTTCGTTGTTTCGTTGGTTCTTTTGTTTCTTTGTCACTTAGTTCGTTTGTTCGTTTGTTCGTTTGTTCGTTTGTTCGTTTGTTCGTTGGTTTGTTGGTTCGTTGGTTCGTTGGTTCGTTGGTTCGTTGGTTCGTTGGTTCGTTGGTTCGTTGTTTCGTTGGTTCGTTGGTTCGTTGGTTCGTTGGTTCGTTGGTTCGTTGGTTCGTTGGTTCGTTGGTTCGTTGGTTCGTATGTTCGTTTGTTCGTTTGTTCGTTTGTTCGTTTGTTCGTTTGTTCGTTTGTTCGTTTGTTCGTTTGTTCGTCGGTTCGTTGGTTCGTTGGTTCGTTGGTTCGTTGGTTCGTTGGTACGTTGGTTCGTTGGTTCGTTGGTTCGTTGGTTCTTTTGTTTCTTTGTTTCTTTGTCACTTAGTTGGTTTGTTCGTTTGTTCGTTTGTTCGTTTGTTCGTTTGTTCGTTTGTTCGTTTTTTCGTTTGTTCGTTTGTTCGTTTGTTCGTTTGTTCGTCGGTTCGTTGTTTCGTTGTTTCGTTGTTTCGTTGTTTCGTTGTTTCGTTGTTTCGTTGTTTCTTTGTTTCGTTGTTTCGTTGTTTCGTTGTTTCGTTGTTTCGTTGTTTCGTTGTTTCGTTGTTTCGTTGTTTCGTTGCTTCGTTGCTTCGTTGCTTCGTTGCTTCGTTGATTCGTTGTTTCGTTGTTTCGTTGTTTCGTTGTTTCGTTGTTTCGTTGTTTCGTTGTTTCGTTGTTTCGTTGTTTCGTTGTTTCGTTGTTTCGTTGTTTCGTTGTTTCGTTGTTTCGTTGTTTCGTTGTTTCGTTGTTTCGTTGTTTCGTTGTTTCGTTGTTTCGTTGTTTCGTTGTTTCGTTGTTTCGTTGTTTCGTTGTTTCGTTGTTTCGTTGTTTCGTTGTTTCGTTTTTTCGTTTTTTCGTTTGTTCGTTTGTTCGTTTGTTCGTTTGTTCGTTGGTTCGTTGGTTCGTTGGTTCGTTGTTTCGTTGGTTCGTTGGTTCGTTGGTTCGTTGGTTCGTTGGTTCGTTGGTTCGTTGGTTCGTTTGTTCGTTTGTTCGTTTGTTCGTTTGTTCGTTTGTTCGTTTGTTCGTTTGTTCGTTTGTTCGTTTGTTCGTCGGTTCGTTGGTTCGTTGGTTCGTTGGTTCGTTGGTTCGTTGGTACGTTGGTTCGTTGGTTCGTTGGTTCGTTGGTTCGTTGGTTCGTTGGTTCGTTGGTTCGTTGGTTCGTTGGTTCGTTGGTTCGTTGGTTCGTTGGTTCGTTGGTTCGTTGGTTCGTTGGTTCGTTGGTTCGTTGGTTCGTTTGTTCGTTGGTTCGTTTGTTCGTCGGTTCGTTGGTTCGTTGGTTCGTTGGTTCGTTGGTTCGTTGGTACGTTGGTTCGTTGGTTCGTTGGTTCGTTGGTTCGTTGGTTCGTTGGTTCGTTGGTTCGTTGGTTCGTTGGTTCGTTGGTTCGTTGGTTCGTTGTTTCGTTGTTTCGTTGTTTCGTTGTTTCGTTGTTTCGTTGTTTCGTTGTTTCGTTGGTTCTTTTGTTTCTTTGTTTCTTTGTCACTTAGTTGGTTTGTTCGTTTGTTCGTTTGTTCGTTGGTTCGTTGGTTCGTTGTTTCGTTGTTTCGTTGTTTCGTTGTTTCGTTGTTTAGTTGTTTCGTTGTTTCGTTGGTTCTTTTGTTTCTTTGTCACTTAGTTGGTTTGTTCGTTTGTTCGTTTGTTCGTTTGTTCGTTTGTTCGTTTGTTCGTTTGTTCGTTTGTTCGTTTGTTCGTCGGTTCGTTGTTTCGTTGTTTCGTTGTTTCGTTGTTTCGTTGTTTCGTTGTTTCGTTGTTTCGTTGTTTCGTTGTTTCGTTGTGTCGTTGTTTCGTTGTTTCGTTGTTTCGTTGTTTCGTTGTTTCGTTGTTTCGTTGTTTCGTTTTTTCGTTTTTTCGTTTGTTCGTTTGTTCGTTTGTTCGTTTGTTCGTTTGTTCGTTTGTTCGTTTGTTCGTCGGTTCGGTGTTTCGTTGTTTCGTTGTTTCGTTGTTTCGTTTGTTCGTTTGTTCGTTTGTTCGTTTGTTCGTTGGTTTGTTGGTTCGTTGGTTCGTTGGTTCGTTGGTTCGTTGGTTCGTTGGTTCGTTGGTTCGTTGTTTCGTTGGTTCGTTGGTTCGTTGGTTCGTTGGTTCGTTGGTTCGTTGGTTCGTTGGTTCGTTGGTTCGTATGTTCGTTTGTTCGTTTGTTCGTTTGTTCGTTTGTTCGTTTGTTCGTTTGTTCGTTTGTTCGTTTGTTCGTCGGTTCGTTGGTTCGTTGGTTCGTTGGTTCGTTGGTTCGTTGGTACGTTGGTTCGTTGGTTCGTTGGTTCGTTGGTTCGTTGGTTCGTTGGTTCGTTGGTTCGTTGGTTCGTTGGTTCGTTGGTTCGTTGGTTCGTTGTTTCGTTGTTTCGTTGTTTCGTTGTTTCGTTGTTTCGTTGTTTCGTTGTTTCGTTGGTTCTTTTGTTTCTTTGTTTCTTTGTCACTTAGTTGGTTTGTTCGTTTGTTCGTTTGTTCGTTTGTTCGTTTGTTCGTTTGTTCGTTTGTTCGTTTGTTCGTTTGTTCGTTTGTTCGTTTTTTCGTTTGTTCGTTTGTTCGTTTGTTCGTCGGTTCGTTGTTTCGTTGTTTCGTTGTTTCGTTGTTTCGTTGTTTCGTTGTTTCGTTGTTTCGTTGTTTCGTTGTTTCGTTGTTTCGTTGTTTCGTTGTTTCGTTGTTTCGTTGTTTCGTTGTTTCGTTTTTTCGTTGTTTCGTTGTTTCGTTGTTTCGTTGTTTCGTTGTTTCGTTGTTTCGTTGTTTCGTTGTTTCGTTGTTTCGTTGTTTCGTTGTTTCGTTGTTTCGTTGTTTCGTTGTTTCGTTGCTTCGTTGCTTCGTTGCTTCGTTGCTTCGTTGCTTCGTTGATTCGTTGTTTCGTTGTTTCGTTGTTTCGTTGTTTCGTTGTTTCGTTGTTTCGTTGTTTCGTTGATTCGTTGTTTCGTTGTTTCGTTGTTTCGTTGTTTCGTTGTTTCGTTGGTTCTTTTTTTCTTTGTCACTTTGTTCGGTTGTTCGTTTGTTCGTTGGTTCGTTGGTTCGTTGGTTCGTTGTTTCGTTGGTTCGTTGGTTCGTTGGTTCGTTGGTTCGTTGGTTCGTTGGTTCGTTGGTTCGTTTGTTCGTTTGTTCGTTTGTTCGTTTGTTCGTTTGTTCGTTTGTTCGTTTGTTCGTTTGTTCGTTTGTTCGATTGTTCGTCGGTTCGTTGGTTCGTTGGTTCGTTGGTTCGTTGGTTCGTTGGTACGTTGGTTCGTTGGTTCGTTGGTTCGTTGGTTCGTTGGTTCGTTGGTTCGTTGGTTCGTTGGTTCGTTGGTTCGTTGGTTCGTTGGTTCGTTGGTTCGTTGGTTCGTTGGTTCGTTGGTTCGTTGGTTCGTTGGTTCGTTGGTTCGTTGTTTCGTTGTTTCGTTGTTTCGTTGTTTCGTTGTTTAGTTGTTTCGTTGTTTCGTTGGTTCTTTTGTTTCTTTGTCACTTAGTTGGTTTGTTCGTTTGTTCGTTTGTTCGTTTGTTCGTTTGTTCGTTTGTTCGTTTGTTCGTTTGTTCGTTTGTTCGTTTGTTCGTTTGTTCGTCGGTTCGTTGTTTCGTTGTTTCGTTGTTTCGTTGTTTCGTTGTTTCGTTGTTTCGTTGTTTCGTTGTTTCGTTGTTTCGTTGTTTCGTTGTTTCGTTGTTTCGTTGTTTCGTTGTTTCGTTGTTTCGTTGTTTCGTTGTTTCGTTGTTTCGTTGGTTCTTTTGTTTCTTTGTCACTTTGTTCGTTTGTTCGTTTGTTCGTTTGTTCGTTTGTTCGTTTGTTCGTTGGTTCGTTGGTTCGTTGGTTCGTTGGTTCGTTGGTTCGTTGTTTCGTTGGTTCGTTGGTTCGTTGGTTCGTTGGTTCGTTGGTTCGTTGGTTCGTTTGTTCGTTGGTTCGTTGGTTCGTTGGTTCGTTGGTTCGTTGGTTCGTTGGTTCGTTGGTTCGTTGGTTCGTTGGTTCGTTGGTTCGTTGGTTCGTTGGTTCGTTGGTTCGTTGGTTCGTTGGTTCGTTGGTTCGTTGGTTCGTTGGATCGTTTGTTCGTTGGTTCGAAGGTTCGTTGTTTCGTTTGTTCGTTTGTTCGTTGTTTCGTTGTTTCGTTGGTTCGTTTGTCCGTTTGTTCGTTTGTTCGTTTGTTCGTTGGTTCGTTTGTTCGTTTGTTCGTTGGTTCGTTGGTTCGTTGGTTCGTTGGTTCGTTGGTTCGTTGGTTCGTTGGTTCGTTGGTTCGTTTGTTCGTTGGTTCGTTGTTTCGTTGTTTCGTTGTTTCGTTGTTTCGTTGTTTCGTTGTTTCGTTGTTTCGTTGTTTCGTTGTTTCGTTGTTTCGTTGTTTCGTTGTTTCGTTGTTTCGTTGTTTCGTTGTTTCGTTGTTTCGTTGTTTCGTTGTTTCGTTGTTTCGTTGTTTCGTTGTTTCGTTGTTTCGTTGTTTCGTTGTTTCGTTGTTTCTTTGTTTCGTTGTTTCGTTGTTTCGTTGTTTCGTTGTTTCGTTGGTTCTTTTCTTTCTTTGTCACTTTGTTCGTTTGTTCGTTTGTTCGTTGGTTCGATGGTTCGTTGGTTCGTTGGTTCGTTGGTTCGTTGGTTCGTTGGTTCGTTTGTTCGTTTGTTCGTTGTTTCGTTGTTTCGTTGTTTCGTTGTTTCGTTGTTTCGTTGTTTCGTTGTTTCGTTGTTTCGTTGTTTCGTTGTTTCGTTGTTTCGTTGTTTCGTTGTTTCGTTGTTTCGTTGTTTCGTTGTTTCGTTGTTTCGTTGTTTCGTTGTTTCGTTGTTTCGTTGTTTCGTTGTTTCGTTGTTTCGTTGTTTCGTTGTTTCGTTGTTTCGTTGCTTCGTTGCTTCGTTGATTCGTTGCTTCGTTGTTTCGTTGTTTCGTTGTTTCGTTGTTTCGTTGTTTCGTTGTTTCGTTGTTTCGTTGTTTCGTTGTTTCGTTGTTTCGTTGTTTCGTTGTTTCGTTGTTTCGTTGGTTCTTTTTTTCTTTGTCACTTTGTTCGGTTGTTCGTTTGTTCGTTTGTTCGTTGGTTCGTTGGTTCGTTGGTTCGTTGGTTCGTTGTTTCGTTGTTTCGTTATTTCGTTGTTTCGGTGTTTCGTTGTTTCGTTGTTTCGTTGTTTCGTTGTTTCGTTGTTTCGTTGTTTCGTTGTTTCGTTGTTTCGTTGTTTCGTTGTTTCGTTGTTTCGTTTTTTCGTTTTTTCGTTTTTTCGTTTGTTCGTTTGTTCGTTTGTTCGTTGGTTCGTTGGTTCGTTGGTTCGTTGTTTCGTTGGTTCGTTGGTTCGTTGGTTCGTTGGTTCGTTGGTTCGTTGGTTCGTTTGTTCGTTTGTTCGTTTGTTCGTTTGTTCGTTTGTTCGTTTGTTCGTTTGTTCGTTTGTTCGTTTGTTCGTTTGTTCGTCGGTTCGTTGGTTCGTTGGTTCGTTGGTTCGTTGGTTCGTTGGTTCGTTGGTACGTTGGTTCCATGGTTCGTTGGTTCGTTGGTTCGTTGGTTCGTTGGTTCGTTGGTTCGTTGGTTCGTTGGTTCGTTGGTTCGTTGGTTCGTTGGTTCGTTGGTTCGTTGGTTCGTTGGTTCGTTGGTTCGTTGGTTCGTTGGTTCGTTGGTTCGTTGTTTCGTTGTTTCGTTGTTTCGTTGTTTCGTTGTTTAGTTGTTTCGTTGTTTCGTTGGTTCTTTTGTTTCTTTGTCACTTAGTTGGTTTGTTCGTTTGTTCGTTTGTTCGTTTGTTCGTTTGTTCGTTTGTTCGTCGTTTCGTTGTTTCGTTGTTTCGTTGTTTCGTTGTTTCGTTGTTTCGTTGTTTCGTTGTTTCGTTGTTTCGTTGTTTCGTTGTTTCGTTTTTTCGTTTTTTCGTTTGTTCGTTTGTTCGTTTGTTCGTTTGTTCGTTTGTTCGTTTGTTCGTTTGTTCGTCGGTTCGGTGTTTCGTTGTTTCGTTGTTTCGTTGTTTCGTTTGTTCGTTTGTTCGTTTGTTCGTTTGTTCGTTTGTTCGTTGGTTCGTTGGTTCGTTGGTTCGTTGGTTCGTTGGTTCGTTGTTTCGTTGGTTCGTTGGTTCATTGGTTCGTTGTTTCGTTGTTTCGTTGGTTCGTTTGTTCGTTTGTTCGTTTGTTCGTTTGTTCGTTTGTTCGTTTGTTCGTTTGTTCGTTTGTTCGTTTGTTCGTTTGTTCGTTTGTTCGTTTGTTCGTTTGTTCGTTTGTTCGTTTGTTCGTTTGTTCGTTTGTTCGTTTGTTCGTTGGTTCGTTGGTTCGTTGGTTCGTTGGTTCGTTTGTTCGTTGGTTCGTTGGTTCGTTGGTTCGTTGGTTCGTTGGTTCGTTGGTTCGTTGGTTCGTTGGTTCGTTGGTTCGTTGGTTCGTTGGTTCGTTGGTTCGTTGGTTCGTTGGTTCGTTGGTTCGTTGGTTCGTTGGTTCGTTGGTTCGTTGGTTCGTTGGTTCGTTGGTTCGTTGGTTCGTTGGTTCGTTGGTTCGTTGGTTCGTTGGTTCGTTGGTTCGTTGGTTCGTTGCTTCGTTGCTTCGTTGATTCGTTGCTTCGTTGTTTCGTTGTTTCGTTGTTTCGTTGTTTCGTTGTTTCGTTGTTTCGTTGTTTCGTTGTTTCGTTGTTTCGTTGTTTCGTTGTTTCGTTGTTTCGTTGTTTCGTTGGTTCTTTTTTTCTTTGTCACTTTGTTCGGTTGTTCGTTTGTTCGTTTGTTCGTTGGTTCGTTGGTTCGTTGGTTCGTTGGTTCGTTGTTTCGTTGTTTCGTTATTTCGTTGTTTCGGTGTTTCGTTGTTTCGTTGTTTCGTTGTTTCGTTGTTTCGTTGTTTCGTTGTTTCGTTGTTTCGTTGTTTCGTTGTTTCGTTGTTTCGTTGTTTCGTTGTTTCGTTTTTTCGTTTTTTCGTTTTTTCGTTTGTTCGTTTGTTCGTTTGTTCGTTGGTTCGTTGGTTCGTTGGTTCGTTGTTTCGTTGGTTCGTTGGTTCGTTGGTTCGTTGGTTCGTTGGTTCGTTGGTTCGTTGGTTCGTTTGTTCGTTTGTTCGTTTGTTCGTTTGTTCGTTTGTTCGTTTGTTCGTTTGTTCGTTTGTTCGTTTGTTCGTCGGTTCGTTGGTTCGTTGGTTCGTTGGTTCGTTGGTTCGTTGGTTCGTTGGTACGTTGGTTCCATGGTTCGTTGGTTCGTTGGTTCGTTGGTTCGTTGGTTCGTTGGTTCGTTGGTTCGTTGGTTCGTTGGTTCGTTGGTTCGTTGGTTCGTTGGTTCGTTGGTTCGTTGGTTCGTTGGTTCGTTGGTTCGTTGGTTCGTTGGTTCGTTGGTTCGTTGGTTCGTTGTTTCGTTGTTTCGTTGTTTCGTTGTTTCGTTGTTTAGTTGTTTCGTTGTTTCGTTGGTTCTTTTGTTTCTTTGTCACTTAGTTGGTTTGTTCGTTTGTTCGTTTGTTCGTTTGTTCGTTTGTTCGTTTGTTCGTCGGTTCGTTGTTTCGTTGTTTCGTTGTTTCGTTGTTTCGTTGTTTCGTTGTTTCGTTGTTTCGTTGTTTCGTTGTTTCGTTGTTTCGTTGTTTCGTTTTTTCGTTTTTTCGTTTGTTCGTTTGTTCGTTTGTTCGTTTGTTCGTTTGTTCGTTTGTTCGTTTGTTCGTCGGTTCGGTGTTTCGTTGTTTCGTTGTTTCGTTGTTTCGTTTGTTCGTTTGTTCGTTTGTTCGTTTGTTCGTTTGTTCGTTGGTTCGTTGGTTCGTTGGTTCGTTGGTTCGTTGGTTCGTTGTTTCGTTGGTTCGTTGGTTCATTGGTTCGTTGTTTCGTTGTTTCGTTTGTTCGTTTGTTCGTTTGTTCGTTTGTTCGTTTGTTCGTTTGTTCGTTTGTTCGTTTGTTCGTTTGTTCGTTTGTTCGTTTGTTCGTTTGTTCGTTTGTTCGTTTGTTCGTTTGTTCGTTTGTTCGTTTGTTCGTTTGTTCGTTTGTTCGTTTGTTCGTTTGTTCGTTTGTTCGTTTGTTCGTTTGTTCGTTTGTTCGTTTGTTCGTTGGTTCGCTGGTTCGCTGGTTCGCTGGTTCGCTGGTTCGCTGGTTCGTTGGTTCGTTGGTTCGTTGGTTCGTTGGTTCGTTGGTTCGTTGGTTCGTTGGTTCGTTGGTTCGTTGGTTCGTTGGTTCGTTGGTTCGTTGGTTCGTTGGTTCGTTGGTTCGTTGGTTCGTTGGTTCGTTGGTTCGTTGGTTCGTTGGTTCGTTGGTTCGTTGGTTCGTTGGTTCGTTGGTTCGTTGGTTCGTTGGTTCGTTGGTTCGTTGGTTCGTTGGTTCGTTGGTTCGTTGGTTCGTTGGTTCGTTGGTTCGTTGGTTCGTTGGTTCGTTGGTTCGTTGGTTCGTTGGTTCGTTGGTTCGTTGGTTCGTTGGTTCGTTGGTTCGTTGGTTCGTTGGTTCGTTGGTTCGTTGGTTCGTTGGTTCGTTGGTTCGTTGTTTCGTTGTTTCGTTGTTTCGTTGTTTCGTTGTTTCGTTGTTTCGTTGTTTCGTTGCTTCGTTGCTTCGTTGTTTCGTTGTTTCGTTGTTTCGTTGGTTCGTTGGTTCGTTGGTTCGTTTGTTCGTTTGTTCGTTTGTTCGTTTGTTCGTTTGTTCGTTTGTTCGTTTGTTCGTTTGTTCGTTTGTTCGTTGGTTCGTTGGTTCGTTGGTTCGTTGGTTCGTTGGTTCGTTGGTTCGTTGGTTCGTTGGTTCGTTGGTTCGTTGGTTCGTTGGTTCGTTGGTTCGTTGGTTCGTTGTTTCGTTGTTTCGTTGTTTCGTTGTTTCGTTGTTTCGTTGTTTCGTTGTTTCGTTGTTTCGTTGTTTCGTTGTTTCGTTGTTTCGTTGATTCGTTGTTTCGTTGTTTCGTTGTTTCGTTGGTTCTTTTGTTTCTTTGTCACTTTGTTCGTTTGTTCGTTTGTTCGTTTGTTCGTTTGTTCGTTTGTTCGTTGGTTCGTTGGTTCGTTGGTTCGTTGGTTCGTTGGTTCGTTGGTTCGTTGGTTCGTTGTTTCGTTGGTTCGTTGGTTCGTTGGTTCGTTGGTTCGTTTGTTCGTTGGTTCGTTGGTTCGTTGGTTCGTTGGTTCGTTGGTTCGTTGGTTCGTTGGTTCGTTGGTTCGTTGGTTCGTTGGTTCGTTGGTTCGTTGGTTCGTTGGTTCGTTGGTTCGTTGGTTCGTTGGATCGTTTGTTCGTTGGTTCGAAGGTTCGTTGTTTCGTTTGTTCGTTTGTTCGTTGTTTCGTTGTTTCGTTGGTTCGTTTGTCCGTTTGTTCGTTTGTTCGTTTGTTCGTTTGTTCGTTGGTTCGTTTGTTCGTTTGTTCGTTGGTTCGATGGTTCGTTGGTTCGTTGGTTCGTTGGTTCGTTGGTTCGTTGGTTCGTTGGTTCGTTTGTTCGTTGGTTCGTTGTTTCGTTGTTTCGTTGTTTCGTTGTTTCGTTGTTTCGTTGTTTCGTTGTTTCGTTGTTTCGTTGTTTCGTTGTTTCGTTGTTTCGTTGTTTCGTTGTTTCGTTGTTTCGTTGTTTCGTTGTTTCGTTGTTTCGTTGTTTCGTTGTTTCGTTGTTTCGTTGTTTCGTTGTTTCGTTGTTTCGTTGTTTCGTTGTTTCGTTGTTTCGTTGTTTCGTTGTTTCGTTGTTTCGTTGTTTCGTTGTTTCGTTGTTTCGTTGTTTCGTTGTTTCGTTGTTTCGTTGTTTCGTTGTTTCGTTGTTTCGTTGTTTCGTTGGTTCTTTTCTTTCTTTGTCACTTTGTTCGTTTGTTCGTTTGTTCGTTGGTTCGATGGTTCGTTGGTTCGTTGGTTCGTTGGTTCGTTGGTTCGTTGGTTCGTTTGTTCGTTTGTTCGTTTGTTCGTTTGTTCGTTTGTTCGTTTGTTCGTTTGTTCGTTTGTTCGTTTGTTCGTTTGTTCGTTTGTTCGTTTGTTCGTTTGTTCGTTTGTTCGTTTGTTCGTTGGTTCGTTGGTTCGTTGGTTCGTTGGTTCGTTGGTTCGAAGGTTCGTTGTTTCGTTTGTTCGTTTGTTCGTTTGATCGTTGGTTCGTTTGTTCGTTTGTTCGTTGTTTCGTTGTTTCGTTGTTTCGTTGTTTCGTTGTTTCGTTGTTTCGTTGTTTCGTTGGTTCTTTTGTTTCTTTGTCACTTTGTTCGTTTGTTCGTTTGTTCGTTTGTTCGTTTGTTCGTTTGTTCGTTGGTTCGTTGGTTCGTTGGTTCGTTGGTTCGTTGTTTCGTTGGTTCGTTGGTTCGTTGGTTCGTTGGTTCGTTGGTTCGTTGGTTCGTTTGTTCGTTGGTTCGTTGGTTCGTTGGTTCGTTGGTTCGTTGGTTCGTTGGTTCGTTGGTTCGTTGGTTCGTTGGTTCGTTGGTTCGTTGGTTCGTTGGTTCGTTGGTTCGTTGGTTCGTTGGTTCGTTGGATCGTTTGTTCGTTGGTTCGAAGGTTCGTTGTTTCGTTTGTTCGTTGTTTCGTTGTTTCGTTGGTTCGTTTGTCCGTTTGTTCGTTTGTTCGTTTGTTCGTTGGTTCGTTTGTTCGTTTGTTCGTTGGTTCGTTGGTTCGTTGGTTCGTTGGTTCGTTGGTTCGTTGGTTCGTTGGTTCGTTGGTTCGTTTGTTCGTTGGTTCGTTGTTTCGTTGTTTCGTTGTTTCGTTGTTTCGTTGTTTCGTTGTTTCGTTGTTTCGTTGTTTCGTTGTTTCGTTGTTTCGTTGTTTCGTTGTTTCGTTGTTTCGTTGTTTCGTTGTTTCGTTGTTTCGTTGTTTCGTTGTTTCGTTGTTTCGTTGTTTCGTTGTTTCGTTGTTTCGTTGTTTCGTTGTTTCTTTGTTTCGTTGTTTCGTTGTTTCGTTGTTTCGTTGTTTCGTTGTTTCGTTGGTTCTTTTCTTTCTTTGTCACTTTGTTCGTTTGTTCGTTTGTTCGTTGGTTCGATGGTTCGTTGGTTCGTTGGTTCGTTGGTTCGTTGGTTCGTTGGTTCGTTTGTTCGTTTGTTCGTTGTTTCGTTGTTTCGTTGTTTCGTTGTTTCGTTGTTTCGTTGTTTCGTTGTTTCGTTGTTTCGTTGTTTCGTTGTTTCGTTGTTTCGTTGTTTCGTTGTTTCGTTGTTTCGTTGTTTCGTTGTTTCGTTGTTTCGTTGTTTCGTTGTTTCGTTGTTTCGTTGTTTCGTTGTTTCGTTGTTTCGTTGTTTCGTTGTTTCGTTGTTTCGTTTTTTCGTTTTTTCGTTTTTTCGTTTGTTCGTTTGTTCGTTTGTTCGTTGGTTCGTTGGTTCGTTGGTTCGTTGTTTCGTTGGTTCGTTGGTTCGTTGGTTCGTTGGTTCGTTGGTTCGTTGGTTCGTTGGTTCGTTTGTTCGTTTGTTCGTTTGTTCGTTTGTTCGTTTGTTCGTTTGTTCGTTTGTTCGTTTGTTCGTTTGTTCGTCGGTTCGTTGGTTCGTTGGTTCGTTGGTTCGTTGGTACGTTGGTTCGTTGGTTCGTTGGTTCGTTGGTTCGTTGGTTCGTTGGTTCGTTGGTTCGTTGGTTCGTTGGTTCGTTGGTTCGTTGGTTCGTTGGTTCGTTGGTTCGTTGGTTCGTTGGTTCGTTGGTTCGTTGGTTCGTTGGTTCGTTGGTTCGTTGGTTCGTTGGTTCGTTGGTTCGTTGGTTCGTTGGTTCGTTGTTTCGTTGTTTCGTTGTTTCGTTGTTTCGTTGTTTAGTTGTTTCGTTGTTTCGTTGGTTCTTTCGTTTCTTTGTCACTTAGTTGGTTTGTTCGTTTGTTCGTTTGTTCGTTTGTTCGTTTGTTCGTTTGTTCGTTTGTTCGTCGGTTCGTCGGTTCGTTGTTTCGTTGTTTCGTTGTTTCGTTGTTTCGTTGTTTCGTTGTTTCGTTGTTTCGTTGTTTCGTTGTTTCGTTGTTTCGTTGTTTCGTTGTTTCGTTGTTTCGTTTTTTCGTTTTTTCGTTTGTTCGTTTGTTCGTTTGTTCGTTTGTTCGTTTGTTCGTTTGTTCGTTTGTTCGTCGGTTCGGTGTTTCGTTGTTTCGTTGTTTCGTTGTTTCGTTTGTTCGTTTGTTCGTTTGTTCGTTTGTTCGTTGGTTCGTTGGTTCGTTGGTTCGTTGGTTCGTTGGTTCGTTGGTTCGTTGGTTCGTTGGTTCATTGGTTCGTTGTTTCGTTGTTTCGTTTGTTCGTTTGTTCGTTTGTTCGTTTGTTCGTTTGTTCGTTTGTTCGTTTGTTCGTTTGTTCGTTTGTTCGTTTGTTCGTTTGTTCGTTTGTTCGTTTGTTCGTTTGTTCGTTTGTTCGTTTGTTCGTTTGTTCGTTTGTTCGTTGTTTCGTTTGTTCGTTTGTTCGTTGTTTCGTTGTTTCGTTGGTTCGTTTGTCCGTTTGTTCGTTTGTTCGTTTGTTCGTTGGTTCGTTTGTTCGTTTGTTCGTTGGTTCGTTGGTTCGTTGGTTCGTTGGTTCGTTGGTTCGTTGGTTCGTTGGTTCGTTGGTTCGTTTGTTCGTTGGTTCGTTGTTTCGTTGTTTCGTTGTTTCGTTGTTTCGTTGTTTCGTTGTTTCGTTGTTTCGTTGTTTCGTTGTTTCGTTGTTTCGTTGTTTCGTTGTTTCGTTGTTTCGTTGTTTCGTTGTTTCGTTGTTTCGTTGTTTCGTTGTTTCGTTGTTTCGTTGTTTCGTTGTTTCGTTGTTTCGTTGGTTCGTTGTTTCGTTGTTTCGTTGTTTCGTTGTTTCTTTGTTTCGTTGTTTCGTTGTTTCGTTGTTTCGTTGTTTCGTTGTTTCGTTGGTTCTTTTCTTTCTTTGTCACTTTGTTCGTTTGTTCGTTTGTTCGTTGGTTCGATGGTTCGTTGGTTCGTTGGTTCGTTGGTTCGTTGGTTCGTTGGTTCGTTTGTTCGTTTGTTCGTTGTTTCGTTGTTTCGTTGTTTCGTTGTTTCGTTGTTTCGTTGTTTCGTTGTTTCGTTGTTTCGTTGTTTCGTTGTTTCGTTGTTTCGTTGTTTCGTTGTTTCGTTGTTTCGTTGTTTCGTTGTTTCGTTGTTTCGTTGTTTCGTTGTTTCGTTGTTTCGTTTTTTCGTTTTTTCGTTTTTTCGTTTGTTCGTTTGTTCGTTTGTTCGTTGGTTCGTTGGTTCGTTGGTTCGTTGTTTCGTTGGTTCGTTGGTTCGTTGGTTCGTTGGTTCGTTGGTTCGTTGGTTCGTTGGTTCGTTTGTTCGTTTGTTCGTTTGTTCGTTTGTTCGTTTGTTCGTTTGTTCGTTTGTTCGTTTGTTCGTTTGTTCGTCGGTTCGTTGGTTCGTTTGTTCGTTTGTTCGTTTGTTCGTTGGTTCGTTGGTTCGTTGGTTCGTTGTTTCGTTGGTTCGTTGGTTCGTTGGTTCGTTGGTTCGTTGGTTCGTTGGTTCGTTGGTTCGTTGGTTCGTTTGTTCGTTTGTTCGTTTGTTCGTTTGTTCGTTTGTTCGTTTGTTCGTTTGTTCGTTTGTTCGTTTGTTCGTCGGTTCGTTGGTTCGTTGGTTCGTTGGTTCGTTGGTTCGTTGGTACGTTGGTTCGTTGGTTCGTTGGTTCGTTGGTTCGTTGGTTCGTTGGTTCGTTGGTTCGTTGGTTCGTTGGTTCGTTGGTTCGTTGGTTCGTTGGTTCGTTGGTTCGTTGGTTCGTTGGTTCGTTGGTTCGTTGGTTCGTTGGTTCGTTGGTTCGTTGGTTCGTTGGTTCGTTGGTTCGTTGGTTCGTTGGTTCGTTGGTTCGTTGGTTCGTTGTTTCGTTGTTTCGTTGTTTCGTTGTTTCGTTGTTTAGTTGTTTCGTTGTTTCGTTGGTTCTTTTGTTTCTTTGTCACTTAGTTGGTTTGTTCGTTTGTTCGTTTGTTCGTTTGTTCGTTTGTTCGTTTGTTCGTTTGTTCGTTTGTTCGTTTGTTCGTTTGTTCGTTTGTTCGTTTGTTCGTCGGTTCGTCGGTTCGTTGTTTCGTTGTTTCGTTGTTTCGTTGTTTCGTTGTTTCGTTGTTTCGTTGTTTCGTTGTTTCGTTGTTTCGTTGTTTCGTTGTTTCGTTGTTTCGTTTTTTCGTTTTTTCGTTTGTTCGTTTGTTCGTTTGTTCGTTTGTTCGTTTGTTCGTTTGTTCGTTTGTTCGTCGGTTCGGTGTTTCGTTGTTTCGTTGTTTCGTTGTTTCGTTTGTTCGTTTGTTCGTTTGTTCGTTTGTTCGTTGGTTCGTTGGTTCGTTGGTTCGTTGGTTCGTTGGTTCGTTGGTTCGTTGGTTCGTTGGTTCGTTGTTTCGTTGTTTCGTTGTTTCGTTGTTTCGTTGTTTAGTTGTTTCGTTGTTTCGTTGGTTCTTTTGTTTCTTTGTCACTTAGTTGGTTTGTTCGTTTGTTCGTTTGTTCGTTTGTTCGTTTGTTCGTATGTTCGTTTGTTCGTTTGTTCGTTTGTTCGTTTGTTCGTTTGTTCGTCGGTTCGTCGGTTCGTTGTTTCGTTGTTTCGTTGTTTCGTTGTTTCGTTGTTTCGTTGTTTCGTTGTTTCGTTGTTTCGTTGTTTCGTTGTTTCGTTGTTTCGTTGTTTCGTTTTTTCGTTTTTTCGTTTGTTCGTTTGTTCGTTTGTTCGTTTGTTCGTTTGTTCGTTTGTTCGTTTGTTCGTTTGTTCGTCGGTTCGGTGTTTCGTTGTTTCGTTGTTTCGTTGTTTCGTTTGTTCGTTTGTTCGTTTGTTCGTTTGTTCGTTGGTTCGTTGGTTCGTTGGTTCGTTGGTTCGTTGGTTCGTTGGTTCGTTGGTTCGTTGGTTCATTGGTTCGTTGTTTCGTTGTTTCGTTGTTTCGTTTGTTCGTTTGTTCGTTTGTTCGTTTGTTCGTTTGTTCGTTTGTTCGTTTGTTCGTTTGTTCGTTTGTTCGTTTGTTCGTTTGTTCGTTTGTTCGTTTGTTCGTTTGTTCGTTTGTTCGTTTGTTCGTTTGTTCGTTTGTTCGTTTGTTCGTTTGTTCGTTTGTTCGTTTGTTCGTTTGTTCGTTTGTTCGTTTGTTCGTTTGTTCGTTTGTTCGTTTGTTCGTTTGTTCGTTTGTTCGTTGGTTCGCTGGTTCGCTGGTTCGCTGGTTCGTTGGTTCGTTGGTTCGTTGGTTCGTTGGTTCGTTGGTTCGTTGGTTCGTTGGTTCGTTGGTTCGTTGGTTCGTTGGTTCGTTGGTTCGTTGGTTCGTTGGTTCGTTGGTTCGTTGGTTCGTTGGTTCGTTGGTTCGTTGGTTCGTTTGTTCGTTGTTTCGTTGTTTCGTTGTTTCGTTGTTTCGTTGTTTCGTTGTTTCGTTGTTTCGTTGTTTCGTTGTTTCGTTGTTTCGTTGTTTCGTTGTTTCGTTGTTTCGTTGTTTCGTTGTTTCGTTGTTTCGTTGTTTCGTTGTTTCGTTGTTTCGTTTTTTCGTTTTTTCGTTTTTTCGTTTGTTCGTTTGTTCGTTTGTTCGTTGGTTCGTTGGTTCGTTGGTTCGTTGTTTCGTTGGTTCGTTGGTTCGTTGGTTCGTTGGTTCGTTGGTTCGTTGGTTCGTTGGTTCGTTTGTTCGTTTGTTCGTTTGTTCGTTTGTTCGTTTGTTCGTTTGTTCGTTTGTTCGTTTGTTCGTTTGTTCGTCGGTTCGTTGGTTCGTTTGTTCGTTTGTTCGTTTGTTCGTTGGTTCGTTGGTTCGTTGGTTCGTTGTTTCGTTGGTTCGTTGGTTCGTTGGTTCGTTGGTTCGTTGGTTCGTTGGTTCGTTGGTTCGTTTGTTCGTTTGTTCGTTTGTTCGTTTGTTCGTTTGTTCGTTTGTTCGTTTGTTCGTTTGTTCGTTTGTTCGTCGGTTCGTTGGTTCGTTGGTTCGTTGGTTCGTTGGTTCGTTGGTACGTTGGTTCGTTGGTTCGTTGGTTCGTTGGTTCGTTGGTTCGTTGGTTCGTTGGTTCGTTGGTTCGTTGGTTCGTTGGTTCGTTGGTTCGTTGGTTCGTTGGTTCGTTGGTTCGTTGGTTCGTTGGTTCGTTGGTTCGTTGGTTCGTTGGTTCGTTGGTTCGTTGGTTCGTTGGTTCGTTGGTTCGTTGGTTCGTTGGTTCGTTGGTTCGTTGGTTCGTTGGTTCGTTGTTTCGTTGTTTCGTTGTTTCGTTGTTTCGTTGTTTAGTTGTTTCGTTGTTTCGTTGGTTCTTTTGTTTCTTTGTCACTTAGTTGGTTTGTTCGTTTGTTCGTTTGTTCGTTTGTTCGTTTGTTCGTTTGTTCGTTTGTTCGTTTGTTCGTTTGTTCGTTTGTTCGTTTGTTCGTTTGTTCGTCGGTTCGTCGGTTCGTTGTTTCGTTGTTTCGTTGTTTCGTTGTTTCGTTGTTTCGTTGTTTCGTTGTTTCGTTGTTTCGTTGTTTCGTTGTTTCGTTGTTTCGTTGTTTCGTTTTTTCGTTTTTTCGTTTGTTCGTTTGTTCGTTTGTTCGTTTGTTCGTTTGTTCGTTTGTTCGTTTGTTCGTCGGTTCGGTGTTTCGTTGTTTCGTTGTTTCGTTGTTTCGTTTGTTCGTTTGTTCGTTTGTTCGTTTGTTCGTTGGTTCGTTGGTTCGTTGGTTCGTTGGTTCGTTGGTTCGTTGGTTCGTTGGTTCGTTGGTTCATTGGTTCGTTGTTTCGTTGTTTCGTTTGTTCGTTTGTTCGTTTGTTCGTTTGTTCGTTTGTTCGTTTGTTCGTTTGTTCGTTTGTTCGTTTGTTCGTTTGTTCGTTTGTTCGTTTGTTCGTTTGTTCGTTTGTTCGTTTGTTCGTTTGTTCGTTTGTTCGTTTGTTCGTTTGTTCGTTTGTTCGTTTGTTCGTTGTTTCGTTTGTTCGTTTGTTCGTTGTTTCGTTGTTTCGTTGGTTCGTTTGTCCGTTTGTTCGTTTGTTCGTTTGTTCGTTGGTTCGTTTGTTCGTTTGTTCGTTGGTTCGTTGGTTCGTTGGTTCGTTGGTTCGTTGGTTCGTTGGTTCGTTGGTTCGTTGGTTCGTTTGTTCGTTGGTTCGTTGTTTCGTTGTTTCGTTGTTTCGTTGTTTCGTTGTTTCGTTGTTTCGTTGTTTCGTTGTTTCGTTGTTTCGTTGTTTCGTTGTTTCGTTGTTTCGTTGTTTCGTTGTTTCGTTGTTTCGTTGTTTCGTTGTTTCGTTGTTTCGTTGTTTCGTTGTTTCGTTGTTTCGTTGTTTCGTTGTTTCGTTGTTTCGTTGTTTCGTTGTTTCGTTGTTTCGTTGTTTCTTTGTTTCGTTGTTTCGTTGTTTCGTTGTTTCGTTGTTTCGTTGTTTCGTTGGTTCTTTTCTTTCTTTGTCACTTTGTTCGTTTGTTCGTTTGTTCGTTGGTTCGATGGTTCGTTGGTTCGTTGGTTCGTTGGTTCGTTGGTTCGTTGGTTCGTTTGTTCGTTTGTTCGTTGTTTCGTTGTTTCGTTGTTTCGTTGTTTCGTTGTTTCGTTGTTTCGTTGTTTCGTTGTTTCGTTGTTTCGTTGTTTCGTTGTTTCGTTGTTTCGTTGTTTCGTTGTTTCGTTGTTTCGTTGTTTCGTTGTTTCGTTGTTTCGTTGTTTCGTTGTTTCGTTGTTTCGTTGTTTCGTTGTTTCGTTGTTTCGTTGTTTCGTTGTTTCGTTGTTTCGTTTTTTCGTTTTTTCGTTTTTTCGTTTGTTCGTTTGTTCGTTTGTTCGTTGGTTCGTTGGTTCGTTGGTTCGTTGTTTCGTTGGTTCGTTGGTTCGTTGGTTCGTTGGTTCGTTGGTTCGTTGGTTCGTTGGTTCGTTTGTTCGTTTGTTCGTTTGTTCGTTTGTTCGTTTGTTCGTTTGTTCGTTTGTTCGTTTGTTCGTTTGTTCGTCGGTTCGTTGGTTCGTTGGTTCGTTGGTTCGTTGGTTCGTTGGTACGTTGGTTCGTTGGTTCGTTGGTTCGTTGGTTCGTTGGTTCGTTGGTTCGTTGGTTCGTTGGTTCGTTGGTTCGTTGGTTCGTTGGTTCGTTGGTTCGTTGGTTCGTTGGTTCGTTGGTTCGTTGGTTCGTTGGTTCGTTGGTTCGTTGTTTCGTTGTTTCGTTGTTTCGTTGTTTCGTTGTTTAGTTGTTTCGTTGTTTCGTTGGTTCTTTTGTTTCTTTGTCACTTAGTTGGTTTGTTCGTTTGTTCGTTTGTTCGTTTGTTCGTTTGTTCGTATGTTCGTTTGTTCGTTTGTTCGTTTGTTCGTTTGTTCGTTTGTTCGTCGGTTCGTCGGTTCGTTGTTTCGTTGTTTCGTTGTTTCGTTGTTTCGTTGTTTCGTTGTTTCGTTGTTTCGTTGTTTCGTTGTTTCGTTGTTTCGTTGTTTCGTTGTTTCGTTGTTTCGTTGTTTCGTTTTTTCGTTTTTTCGTTTGTTCGTTTGTTCGTTTGTTCGTTTGTTCGTTTGTTCGTTTGTTCGTTTGTTCGTTTGTTCGTCGGTTCGGTGTTTCGTTGTTTCGTTGTTTCGTTGTTTCGTTTGTTCGTTTGTTCGTTTGTTCGTTTGTTCGTTGGTTCGTTGGTTCGTTGGTTCGTTGGTTCGTTGGTTCGTTGGTTCGTTGGTTCATTGGTTCGTTGTTTCGTTGTTTCGTTTGTTCGTTTGTTCGTTTGTTCGTTTGTTCGTTTGTTCGTTTGTTCGTTTGTTCGTTTGTTCGTTTGTTCGTTTGTTCGTTTGTTCGTTTGTTCGTTTGTTCGTTTGTTCGTTTGTTCGTTTGTTCGTTTGTTCGTTTGTTCGTTTGTTCGTTTGTTCGTTTGTTCGTTTGTTCGTTTGTTCGTTTGTTCGTTTGTTCGTTTGTTCGTTGGTTCGCTGGTTCGCTGGTTCGCTGGTTCGTTGGTTCGTTGGTTCGTTGGTTCGTTGGTTCGTTGGTTCGTTGGTTCGTTGGTTCGTTGGTTCGTTGGTTCGTTGGTTCGTTGGTTCGTTGGTTCGTTGGTTCGTTGGTTCGTTGGTTCGTTGGTTCGTTGGTTCGTTGGTTCGTTGGTTCGTTGGTTCGTTGGTTCGTTGGTTCGTTGGTTCGTTG
>NW_027485514.1:0-35858 GCF_050908995.1 Andrena cerasifolii
TTTTACTCGTTTTACTCGTTTTACTCGTTTTACTCGTTTTACTCGTTTTACTAGTTTTGCTCGTTTTACTCGTTTTGCTCGTTTTACTCGTTTTACTGGTTTTACTAGTTTTACTCGTTTTACTCGTTTTACTCGTTTTACTCGTTTTACTCGTTTTACTCGTTTTACTCGTTTTACTCGTTTTACTCGTTTTACTCGTTTTACTAGTTTTGCTCGTTTTACTCGTTTTACTCGTTTTACTCGTTTTACTCGTTTTACTCGTTTTACTCGTTTTACTCGTTTTACTAGTTTTGCTCGTTTTACTCGTTTTGCTCGTTTTACTCGTTTTACTGGTTTTACTAGTTTTACTCGTTTTACTCGTTTGGCTCGTTTTACTCGTTTTACTCGTTTTACTCGTTTTACTCGTTTTACTCGTTTTACTCGTTTTACTCGTTTTACTCGTTTTACTCGTTTTACTCGTTTAACTAGTTTTACTCGTTTTACTCGTTTTACTCGTTTTACTCGTTTTACTCGTTTTACTCGTTTTACTCGTTTTACTCGTTTTACTCGTTTTACTCGTTTTACTCGTTTTACTCGTTTTACTCGTTTTACTAGTTTTACTCGTTATACTCGTTTTACTAGTTTTACTCGTTTTACTAGTTTTACTAGTTTTGCTCGTTTTGCTCGTTTTACTCGTTTTACTCGTTTTACTCGTTTTACTCGTTTTACTCGTTTTACTCGTTTTACTCGTTTTACTCGTTTTACTCGTTTTACTCGTTTTACTCGTTTTACTCGTTTTACTCGTTTTACTCGTTTTACTCGTTTTACTCGTTTTACTCGTTTTGCTCGTTTTACTCGTTTTACTCGTTTTACTAGTTTTGCTCGTTTTACTCGTTTTGCTCGTTTTACTCGTTTTACTGGTTTTACTAGTTTTACTAGTTTTACTAGTTTTGCTCGTTTTACTCGTTTTACTAGTTTTACTCGTTTTACTCGTTTTACTCGTTTTACTCGTTTTGCTCGTTTTGCTCGTTTTACTCGTTTTACTCGTTTTCCTCGTTTTACTCGTTTTACTGGTTTTACTAGTTCTACTAGTTTTACTCGTTTTACTCGTTTTACTCGTTTTACTCGTTTTACTCGTTTTACTCGTTTTACTCGTTTTACTCGTTTTACTCGTTTTACTCGTTTTACTCGTTTTACTCGTTTAACTAGTTTTACTCGTTTTACTCGTTTTACTCGCTTTACTCGTTTTACTCGCTTTACTCGCTTTACTCGTTTTACTCGTTTTACTCGTTTTACTCGTTTTACTCGTTTTACTCGTTTTACTCGTTTTACTCGTTTTACTCGTTTTACTCGTTTTACTCGTTTTACTCGTTTTACTCGTTTTACTCGTTTTACTCGTTTTACTAGTTTTACTCGTTTTACTCGTTTTACTAGTTTTACTAGTTTTGCTCGTTTTACTCGTTTTACTCGTTTTACTCGTTTTACTAGTTTTGCTCGTTTTACTCGTTTTGCTCGTTTTACTCGTTTTACTGGTTTTACTAGTTTTACTAGTTTTACTCGTTTTACTCGTTTTACTCGTTTTACTCGTTTTACTCGTTTTACTCGTTTTACTCGTTTTACTCGTTTTACTCGTTTTACTCGTTTTACTCGATTTACTCGTTTAACTCGTTTTACTCGTTTTTACTAGTTTTGCTCGTTTTACTCGTTTTACTCGTTTTACTCGTTTTACTCGTTTTACTCGTTTTACTCGTTTTACTAGTTTTACTAGTTTTACTCGTTTTACTCGTTTTACTAGTTTTACTAGTTTTGCTCGTTTTACTCGTTTTACTCGTTTTACTCGATTTACTCGTTTAACTCGTTTTCCTCGTTTTTACTAGTTTTGCTCGTTTTACTCGTTTTACTCGTTTTACTCGTTTTACTCGTTTTACTCGTTTTACTCGTTTTACTCGTATTACTAGTTTTACTAGTTTTACTCGTTTTACTCGTTTTACTAGTTTTACTAGTTTTGCTCGTTTTACTCGTTTTACTCGTTTTACTCGTTTTGCTCGTTTTACTCGTTTTACTCGTTTTACTCGTTTTACTCGTTTTACTCGTTTTACTCGTTTTACTCGTTTTACTCGTTTTACTCGTTTTACTCGTTTTACTCGTTTTACTCGTTTTACTCGTTTTACTCGTTTTACTCGTTTTACTCGTTTTACTCGTTTTACTCGTTTTACTCGTTTTACTCGTTTTACTCGTTTTACTCGTTTTACTCGTTTTACTAGTTTTACTCGTTATACTAGTTTTACTAGTTTTACTCGTTTTACTCGTTTTACTAGTTTTACTAGTTTTGCTCGTTTTACTCGTTTTACTCGTTTTACTCGTTTTACTCGTTTTACTCGTTTTACTCGTTTTACTCGTTTTACTCGTTTTACTAGTTTTGCTCGTTTTACTCGTTTTGCTCGTTTTACTCGTTTTACTGGTTTTACTAGTTTTACTAGTTTTACTCGTTTTACTAGTTTTACTCGTTTTACTCGTTTTACTCGTTTTACTCGTTTTACTCGTTTTACTCGTTTTACTCGTTTTACTCGTTTTACTCGTTTTACTCGTTTTACTCGTTTTACTCGTTTTACTCGTTTTACTCGTTTTACTCGTTTTACTCGTTTTACTCGTTTTACTCGCTTTACTCGTTTTACTCGTTTTACTCGTTTTACTCGTTTTACTCGTTTTACTCGTTTTACTCGTTTTACTCGTTTTACTCGTTTTACTCGTTTTACTCGTTTTACTCGTTTTTACTAGTTTCACTCGTTTTACTCGTTTTACTCGTTTTACTCGTTTTACTCGTTTTACTCGTTTTACTCGTTTTACTCGTTTTACTCGTTTTACTCGTTTTACTCGTTTTACTCGTTTTACTCGTTTTACTCGTTTTACTCGTTTTTACTAGTTTCACTCGTTTTACTCGTTTTACTCGTTTTACTCGTTTTACTCGTTTTACTCGTTTTACTCGATTTACTCGTTTTACTCGTTTTACTCGTTTTACTCGTTTTACTAGTTTTACTAGTTTTGCTCGTTTTACTCGTTTTACTCGTTTTACTCGTTTTACTCGTTTTACTCGTTTTACTCGTTTTACTCGTTTTACTCGTTTTACTAGTTTTGTTCGTTTTACTCGTTTTGCTCGTTTTACTCGTTTTACTGGTTTTACTAGTTTTACTAGTTTTACTCGTTTTACTAGTTTTACTCGTTTTACTCGTTTTACTCGTTTTACTCGTTTTACTCGTTTTACTCGTTTTACTCGTTTTACTCGTTTTACTCGTTTTACTCGTTTTACTCGTTTTACTCGTTTTACTCGTTTTACTCGTTTTACTCGTTTTACTCGTTTTACTCGTTTTACTCGTTTTACTCGTTTTACTCGTTTTACTCGTTATACTCGTTTTACTAGTTTTACTCGTTTTACTAGTTTTACTAGTTTTGCTCGTTTTACTCGTTTTACTCGTTTTACTCGTTTTACTCGTTTTACTCGTTTTACTCGTTTTACTCGTTTTACTCGTTTTACTAGTTTTGCTCGTTTTACTCGCTTTGCTCGTTTTACTCGTTTTACTGGTTTTACTAGTTCTACTAGTTTTACTCGTTTTACTCGTTTTACTCGTTTTACTCGTTTTACTCGTTTTACTCGTTTTACTCGTTTTACTCGTTTTACTCGTTTTACTCGTTTTACTCGTTTTACTCGTTTTACTCGTTTTACTCGTTTTACTCGTTTTACTCGTTTTACTCGTTTTACTCGTTTTACTCGTTTTACTCGTTTTACTCGTTTTACTCGTTTTACTCGTTTTACTCGTTTTACTCGTTTTACTCGTTTTACTCGTTTTACTCGTTTTACTCGTTTTACTCGTTTTACTCGTTTTACTCGTTTTACTCGTTTTACTCGTTTTACTCGTTTTACTCGTTTTACTCGTTTTACTCGTTTTACTCGTTTTTACTAGTTTTGCTCGTTTTACTCGTTTTACTCGTTTTACTCGTTTTACTCGTTTTACTCGTTTCACTCGTTTTACTCGTTTTACTCGTTTTACTCGTTTTACTCGTTTTACTCGTTTTACTCGTTTTACTCGTTTTACTCGTTTTACTCGTTTTACTCGTTTTACTCGTTTTTACTCGTTTTACTCGTTTTACTCGTTTTACTCGTTTTACTCGTTTTACTCGTTTTACTCGTTTTACTCGTTTTACTCGCTTTACTCGCTTTACTCGTTTTACTCGTTTTACTCGTTTTACTCGTTTTACTCGTTTTACTCGATTTACTCGTTTTACTCGTTTTACTCGTTTTACTCGTTTTACTCGTTTAACTAGTTTTACTCGTTTTACTCGTTTTACTCGTTTTACTCGTTTTACTCGTTTTACTCGTTTTACTCGTTTTACTCGTTTTACTCGTTTTACTCGTTTTACTCGTTTTACTCGTTATACTCGTTTTACTAGTTTTACTCGTTTTACTCGTTTTACTCGTTTTACTCGTTTTACTCGTTTTACTCGATTTACTCGTTTTACTCGTTTTACTCGTTTTACTCGTTTTACTCGTTTTACTCGTTTTACTCGCTTTACTCGCTTTACTCGTTTTACTCGTTTTACTCGTTTTACTCGTTTTACTCGTTTTACTCGTTTTACTCGTTTTACTCGTTTTACTGGTTTTACTCGTTTTACTCGATTTACTCGTTTTACTCGTTTTACTCGTTTTACTCGTTTTACTCGTTTTACTCGTTTTACTCGTTTTACTCGTTTTACTCGTTTTACTCGTTTTACTCGTTTTACTCGTTTTACTCGTTTTACTCGTTTTACTCGTTTTACTCGTTTTACTCGTTTTACTCGTTTTACTCGTTTTACTCGTTTTACTCGTTTTACTCGTTTTACTCGTTTTACTCGTTTTACTCGTTTTACTCGTTTTACTCGTTTTACTCGTTTTACTCGTTTTACTCGTTTTACTCGTTATACTCGTTTTACTAGTTTTACTCGTTTTACTAGTTTTACTAGTTTTGCTCGTTTTACTCGTTTTACTCGTTTTACTCGTTTTACTCGTTTTACTCGTTTTACTCGTTTTACTCGTTTTACTAGTTTTGCTCGTTTTACTCGCTTTGCTCGTTTTACTCGTTTTACTGGTTTTACTAGTTCTACTAGTTTTACTCGTTTTACTCGTTTTACTCGTTTTACTCGTTTTACTCGTTTTACTCGTTTTACTCGTTTTACTCGTTTTACTCGTTTTACTCGTTTTACTCGTTTTACTCGTTTTACTCGTTTTACTCGTTTTACTCGTTTCACTCGTTTCACTCGTTTTACTCGTTTTACTCGTTTTACTCGTTTTACTCGTTTTACTCGTTTTACTCGTTTTACTCGTTTCACTCGTTTTACTCGTTTTACTCGTTTTACTCGTTTTACTCGTTTTACTCGTTTTACTCGTTTTACTCGTTTTACTCGTTTTACTCGTTTTACTCGTTTTACTCGTTTTACTCGTTTTTACTCGTTTTACTCGTTTTACTCGTTTTACTCGTTTTACTCGTTTTACTCGTTTTACTCGTTTTACTCGTTTTACTCGCTTTACTCGCTTTACTCGTTTTACTCGTTTTACTCGTTTTACTCGTTTTACTCGATTTACTCGTTTTACTCGTTTTACTCGTTTTACTCGTTTTACTCGTTTTACTCGTTTAACTAGTTTTACTCGTTTTACTCGTTTTACTCGTTTTACTCGTTTTACTCGTTTTACTCGTTTTACTCGTTTTACTCGTTTTACTCGTTTTACTCGTTTTACTCGTTTTACTCGTTATACTCGTTTTACTAGTTTTACTCGTTTTACTCGTTTTACTCGTTTTACTCGTTTTACTCGTTTTAATCGTTTTACTCGTTTTACTCGTTTTACTCGTTTTACTCGATTTACTCGTTTTACTCGTTTTACTCGTTTTACTCGTTTTACTCGTTTTACTCGCTTTACTCGCTTTACTCGCTTTACTCGCTTTACTCGTTTTACTCGTTTTACTCGTTTTACTCGTTTTACTCGTTTTACTCGTTTTACTCGTTTTACTGGTTTTACTCGTTTTACTCGATTTACTCGTTTTACTCGTTTTACTCGTTTTACTCGTTTAACTAGTTTTACTCGTTTTACTCGTTTTACTCGTTTTACTCGTTTTACTCGTTTTACTCGTTTTACTCGTTTTACTCGTTTTACTCGTTTTACTCGTTTTACTCGTTTTACTCGTTTTACTCGTTTTACTCGTTTTACTCGTTTTACTCGTTTTACTCGTTTTACTAGTTTTGCTCGTTTTACTCGTTTTACTCGTTTTACTCGTTTTACTCGTTTTACTCGTTTTACTCGTTTTACTCGTTTTACTCGTTTTACTCGTTTTACTCGTTTTACTCGTTTTACTCGTTTTACTCGTTTTACTAGTTTTACTAGTTTTGCTCGTTTTACTCGTTTTACTCGTTTTACTAGTTTTGCTCGTTTTACTCGTTTTGCTCGTTTTACTCGTTTTACTGGTTTTACTAGTTTTACTAGTTTTACTCGTTTTACTCGTTTTACTAGTTTTACTAGTTTTACTCGTTTTACTCGTTTTACTCGTTTTACTCGTTTTACTCGTTTTACTCGTTTTACTCGTTTTGCTCGTTTTACTCGTTTTACTCGGTTTACTCGTTTTACTCGTTTTACTCGTTTTACTCGTTTTACTCGTTTTACTCGTTTTACTCGTTTTACTCGTTTTACTCGTTTTACTCGTTTTACTCGTTTTACTCGTTTTACTCGTTTTACTCGTTTTACTCGTTTTACTCGTTTTACTCGTTTTACTCGATTTACTCGTTTAACTCGTTTTACTCGTTTTTACTAGTTTTGCTCGTTTTACTCGTTTTACTCGTTTTACTCGTTTTACTCGTTTTACTCGTTTTACTAGTTTTACTAGTTTTACTCGTTTTACTCGTTTTACTAGTTTTACTAGTTTTGCTCGTTTTACTCGTTTTACTCGTTTTACTCGTTTTACTCGTTTTACTCGTTTTACTAATTTTGCTCGTTTTACTCGTTTTGCTCGTTTTACTCGTTTTACTGGTTTTACTAGTTTTACTCGTTTTACTCGTTTTACTCGTTTTACTCGTTTTACTCGTTTTACTCGTTTTACTCGTTTTACTCGTTTTACTCGTTTTACTCGTTTTACTCGTTTTACTCGTTTTACTCGATTTACTCGTTTTACTCGTTTTACTCGTTTTACTCGTTTTACTCGTTTAACTAGTTTTACTCGTTTTACTCGTTTTACTCGTTTTACTCGTTTTACTCGTTTTACTCGTTTTACTCGTTTTACTCGTTTTACTCGTTTTACTCGTTTTACTCGTTTTACTCGTTATACTCGTTTTACTAGTTTTACTCGTTTTACTCGTTTTACTCGTTTTACTCGTTTTACTCGTTTTACTCGATTTACTCGTTTTACTCGTTTTACTCGTTTTACTCGTTTTACTCGTTTTACTCGCTTTACTCGCTTTACTCGTTTTACTCGTTTTACTCGTTTTACTCGTTTTACTCGTTTTACTCGTTTTACTCGTTTTACTGGTTTTACTCGTTTTACTCGATTTACTCGTTTTACTCGTTTTACTCGTTTTACTCGTTTAACTAGTTTTACTCGTTTTACTCGTTTTACTCGTTTTACTCGTTTTACTCGTTTTACTCGTTTTACTCGTTTTACTCGTTTTACTCGTTTTACTCGTTTTACTCGTTTTACTCGTTTTACTCGTTTTACTCGTTTTACTCGTTTTACTCGTTTTACTCGTTTTACTCGTTTTACTCGTTTTACTCGTTTTACTCGTTTTACTCGTTTTACTCGTTTTACTAGTTTTGCTCGTTTTACTCGTTTTACTCGTTTTACTCGTTTTACTCGTTTTACTCGTTTTAATCGTTTTACTCGTTTTACTCGTTTTACTCGTTTTACTCGTTTTACTCGTTTTACTCGTTTTACTCGTTTTACTCGTTTTACTCGTTTTACTCGTTTTACTAGTTTTGTTCGTTTTACTCGTTTTGCTCGTTTTACTCGTTTTACTGGTTTTACTAGTTTTACTAGTTTTACTCGTTTTACTCGTTTTACTCGTTTTACTCGTTTTACTCGTTTTACTCGTTTTACTCGTTTTACTCGTTTTACTCGTTTTACTCGTTTTACTCGTTTTACTCGTTTTACTCGTTTTACTCGTTTTACTCGTTTTACTCGTTTTACTCGTTTTACTCGTTTTACTCGTTATACTCGTTTTACTAGTTTTACTCGTTTTACTAGTTTTACTAGTTTTGCTCGTTTTACTCGTTTTACTCGTTTTACTCGTTTTACTCGTTTTACTCGTTTTACTGGTTTTACTAGTTCTACTAGTTTTACTCGTTTTACTCGTTTTACTCGTTTTACTCGTTTTACTCGTTTTACTCGTTTTACTCGTTTTACTCGTTTTACTCGTTTTACTCGTTTTACTCGTTTTACTCGTTTTACTCGTTTTACTCGTTTTACTCGTTTTACTCGTTTTACTCGTTTTACTCGTTTTACTCGTTTTACTCGTTTTACTCGTTTTACTCGTTTTACTCGTTTTACTCGTTTTACTCGTTTTACTCGTTTTACTCGTTTTACTCGTTTTACTCGTTTTACTCGTTTTTACTAGTTTTGCTCGTTTTACTCGTTTCACTCGTTTTACTCGTTTTTCTCGTTTTACTCGTTTTACTCGTTTTACTCGTTTTACTCGTTTCACTCGTTTTACTCGTTTTACTCGTTTTACTCGTTTTACTCGTTTTACTCGTTTTACTCGTTTTACTCGTTTTACTCGTTTTACTCGTTTTACTCGTTTTACTCGTTTTTACTCGTTTTACTCGTTTTACTCGTTTTACTCGTTTTACTCGTTTTACTCGTTTTACTCGTTTTACTCGTTTTACTCGCTTTACTCGCTTTACTCGTTTTACTCGTTTTACTCGTTTTACTCGTTTTACTCGTTTTACTCGATTTACTCGTTTTACTCGTTTTACTCGTTTTACTCGTTTTACTCGTTTAACTAGTTTTACTCGTTTTACTCGTTTTACTCGTTTTACTCGTTTTACTCGTTTTACTCGTTTTACTCGTTTTACTCGTTTTACTCGTTTTACTCGTTTTACTCGTTTTACTCGTTATACTCGTTTTACTAGTTTTACTCGTTTTACTCGTTTTACTCGTTTTACTCGTTTTACTCGTTTTACTCGATTTACTCGTTTTACTCGTTTTACTCGTTTTACTCGTTTTACTCGTTTTACTCGTTTTACTCGCTTTACTCGCTTTACTCGTTTTACTCGTTTTACTCGTTTTACTCGTTTTACTCGTTTTACTCGTTTTACTCGTTTTACTGGTTTTACTCGTTTTACTCGATTTACTCGTTTTACTCGTTTTACTCGTTTTACTCGTTTAACTAGTTTTACTCGTTTTACTCGTTTTACTCGTTTTACTCGTTTTACTCGTTTTACTCGTTTTACTCGTTTTACTCGTTTTACTCGTTTTACTCGTTTTACTGGTTTTACTAGTTTTACTAGTTTTACTCGTTTTACTAGTTTTACTCGTTTTACTCGTTTTACTCGTTTTACTCGTTTTACTCGTTTTACTCGTTTTACTCGTTTTACTCGTTTTACTCGTTTTACTCGTTTTACTCGTTTTACTCGTTTTACTCGTTTTACTCGTTTTACTCGTTTTACTCGTTTTACTCGTTTTACTCGTTTTACTCGTTTTACTCGTTTTACTCGTTATACTCGTTTTACTAGTTTTACTCGTTTTACTAGTTTTACTAGTTTTGCTCGTTTTACTCGTTTTACTCGTTTTACTCGTTTTACTCGTTTTACTCGTTTTACTCGTTTTACTCGTTTTACTAGTTTTGCTCGTTTTACTCGCTTTGCTCGTTTTACTCGTTTTACTGGTTTTACTAGTTCTACTAGTTTTACTCGTTTTACTCGTTTTACTCGTTTTACTCGTTTTACTCGTTTTACTCGTTTTACTCGTTTTACTCGTTTTACTCGTTTTACTCGTTTTACTCGTTTTACTCGTTTTACTCGTTTTACTCGTTTCACTCGTTTTACTCGTTTTACTCGTTTTACTCGTTTTACTCGTTTTACTCGTTTTACTCGTTTTACTCGTTTTACTCGTTTCACTCGTTTTACTCGTTTTACTCGTTTTACTCGTTTTACTCGTTTTACTCGTTTTACTCGTTTTACTCGTTTTACTCGTTTTACTCGTTTTACTCGTTTTACTCGTTTTACTCGTTTTACTCGTTTTACTCGATTTACTCGTTTTACTCGTTTTACTCGTTTTACTCGTTTTACTCGTTTTACTCGTTTAACTAGTTTTACTCGTTTTACTCGTTTTACTCGTTTTACTCGTTTTACTCGTTTTACTCGTTTTACTCGTTTTACTCGTTTTACTCGTTTTACTCGTTTTACTCGTTTTACTCGTTTTACTCGTTTTACTCGTTATACTCGTTTTACTAGTTTTACTCGTTTTACTCGTTTTACTCGTTTTACTCGTTTTACTCGTTTTAATCGTTTTACTCGTTTTACTCGTTTTACTCGTTTTACTCGATTTACTCGTTTTACTCGTTTTACTCGTTTTACTCGTTTTACTCGTTTTACTCGCTTTACTCGCTTTACTCGTTTTACTCGTTTTACTCGTTTTACTCGTTTTACTCGTTTTACTCGTTTTACTCGTTTTACTCGTTTTACTCGTTTTACTGGTTTTACTCGTTTTACTCGATTTACTCGTTTTACTCGTTTTACTCGTTTTACTCGTTTAACTAGTTTTACTCGTTTTACTCGTTTTACTCGTTTTACTCGTTTTACTCGTTTTACTCGTTTTACTCGTTTTACTCGTTTTACTCGTTTTACTCGTTTTACTCGTTTTACTCGTTTTACTCGTTTTACTCGTTTTACTCGTTTTACTCGTTTTACTAGTTTTGCTCGTTTTACTCGTTTTACTCGTTTTACTCGTTTTACTCGTTTTACTCGTTTTACTCGTTTTACTCGTTTTACTCGTTTTACTCGTTTTACTCGTTTTACTCGTTTTACTCGTTTTACTCGTTTTACTAGTTTTACTAGTTTTGCTCGTTTTACTCGTTTTACTCGTTTTACTAGTTTTGCTCGTTTTACTCGTTTTGCTCGTTTTACTCGTTTTACTGGTTTTACTAGTTTTACTAGTTTTACTCGTTTTACTCGTTTTACTAGTTTTACTAGTTTTACTCGTTTTACTCGTTTTACTCGTTTTACTCGTTTTACTCGTTTTGCTCGTTTTACTCGTTTTACTCGTTTTCCTCGTTTTACTCGGTTTACTCGTTTTACTCGTTTTACTCGTTTTACTCGTTTTACTCGTTTTACTCGTTTTACTCGTTTTACTCGTTTTACTCGTTTTACTCGTTTTACTCGTTTTACTCGTTTTACTCGTTTTACTCGTTTTACTCGATTTACTCGTTTAACTCGTTTTACTCGTTTTTACTAGTTTTGCTCGTTTTACTCGTTTTACTCGTTTTACTCGTTTTACTCGTTTTACTCGTTTTACTAGTTTTACTAGTTTTACTCGTTTTACTCGTTTTACTAGTTTTACTAGTTTTGCTCGTTTTACTCGTTTTACTCGTTTTACTCGTTTTACTCGTTTTACTCGTTTTACTAATTTTGCTCGTTTTACTCGTTTTGCTCGTTTTACTCGTTTTACTGGTTTTACTAGTTTTACTCGTTTTACTCGTTTTACTCGTTTTACTCGTTTTACTCGTTTTACTCGTTTTACTCGTTTTACTCGTTTTACTCGTTTTACTCGTTTTACTCGTTTTACTCGATTTACTCGTTTTACTCGTTTTACTCGTTTTACTCGTTTTACTCGTTTAACTAGTTTTACTCGTTTTACTCGTTTTACTCGTTTTACTCGTTTTACTCGTTTTACTCGTTTTACTCGTTTTACTCGTTTTACTCGTTTTACTCGTTTTACTCGTTTTACTCGTTATACTCGTTTTACTAGTTTTACTCGTTTTACTCGTTTTACTCGTTTTACTCGTTTTACTCGTTTTACTCGATTTACTCGTTTTACTCGTTTTACTCGTTTTACTCGTTTTACTCGTTTTACTCGCTTTACTCGCTTTACTCGTTTTACTCGTTTTACTCGTTTTACTCGTTTTACTCGTTTTACTCGTTTTACTGGTTTTACTCGTTTTACTCGATTTACTCGTTTTACTCGTTTTACTCGTTTTACTCGTTTAACTAGTTTTACTCGTTTTACTCGTTTTACTCGTTTTACTCGTTTTACTCGTTTTACTCGTTTTATTCGTTTTACTCGTTTTACTCGTTTTACTCGTTTTACTCGTTTTACTCGTTTTACTCGTTTTACTCGTTTTACTCGTTTTACTCGTTTTACTCGTTTTACTCGTTTTACTCGTTTTACTCGTTTTACTCGTTTTACTCGTTTTACTAGTTTTGCTCGTTTTACTCGTTTTACTCGTTTTACTCGTTTTACTCGTTTTACTCGTTTTACTCGTTTTACTCGTTTTACTCGTTTTACTCGTTTTACTCGTTTTACTCGTTTTACTCGTTTTACTCGTTTTACTCGTTTTACTCGTTTTACTAGTTTTGTTCGTTTTACTCGTTTTGCTCGTTTTACTCGTTTTACTGGTTTTACTAGTTTTACTGGTTTTACTAGTTTTACTAGTTTTACTCGTTTTACTCGTTTTACTCGTTTTACTCGTTTTACTCGTTTTACTCGTTTTACTCGTTTTACTCGTTTTACTCGTTTTACTCGTTTTACTCGTTTTACTCGTTTTACTCGTTTTACTCGTTTTACTCGTTTTACTCGTTTTACTCGTTTTACTCGTTTTACTCGTTTTACTCGTTTTACTCGTTTTACTCGTTATACTCGTTTTACTAGTTTTACTCGTTTTACTAGTTTTACTAGTTTTGCTCGTTTTACTCGTTTTACTCGTTTTACTCGTTTTACTCGTTTTACTCGTTTTACTCGTTTTACTCGTTTTACTAGTTTTGCTCGTTTTACTCGCTTTGCTCGTTTTACTCGTTTTACTGGTTTTACTAGTTCTACTAGTTTTACTCGTTTTACTCGTTTTACTCGTTTTACTCGTTTTACTCGTTTTACTCGTTTTACTCGTTTTACTCGTTTTACTCGTTTTACTCGTTTTACTCGTTTTACTCGTTTTACTCGTTTTACTCGTTTTACTCGTTTTACTCGTTTTACTCGTTTTACTCGTTTTACTCGTTTTACTCGTTTTACTCGTTTTACTCGTTTTACTCGTTTTACTCGTTTTACTCGTTTTACTCGTTTTACTCGTTTTACTCGTTTTACTCGTTTTTACTAGTTTTGCTCGTTTTACTCGTTTCACTCGTTTTACTCGTTTTACTCGTTTTACTCGTTTTACTCGTTTTACTCGTTTTACTCGTTTTACTCGTTTTACTCGTTTTACTCGTTTTACTCGTTTTACTCGTTTTACTCGTTTTACTCGTTTTACTCGTTTTACTCGTTTTTACTAGTTTTGCTCGTTTTACTCGTTTCACTCGTTTCACTCGTTTCACTCGTTTCACTCGTTTCACTCGTTTCACTCGTTTTACTCGTTTTACTCGTTTTACTCGTTTTACTCGTTTTACTCGTTTTACTCGTTTTACTCGTTTTACTCGTTTTACTCGTTTTACTCGTTTTACTCGTTTTACTCGTTTTACTCGTTTTACTCGTTTTACTCGTTTTACTCGTTTTACTCGTTTTACTCGTTTTACTCGTTTTACTCGTTTTACTCGTTTTACTCGTTTTACTCGTTTTTACTAGTTTTGCTCGTTTTACTCGTTTTACTCGTTTTACTCGTTTTACTAGTTTTGCTCGTTTTACTCGTTTTGCTCGTTTTACTCGTTTTACTGGTTTTACTAGTTTTACTAGTTTTACTCGTTTTACTCGTTTTACTCGTTTTACTCGTTTCACTCGTTTTACTCGTTTTACTCGTTTTACTCGTTTTACTCGTTTTACTCGTTTTACTCGTTTTACTCGTTTTACTCGTTTTACTCGTTTTACTCGTTTTACTCGTTTTACTCGTTTTACTCGTTTTACTCGTTTTTACTAGTTTTGCTCGTTTTACTCGTTTTACTCGCTTTACTCGCTTTACTCGTTTTACTCGATTTACTCGTTTTACTCGTTTTACTCGTTTTACTCGTTTTGCTCGTTTTACTCGTTTTACTCGTTTTACTCGTTTTACTAGTTTTGCTCGTTTTACTCGTTTTGCTCGTTTTACTCGTTTTACTGGTTTTACTAGTTTTACTAGTTTTACTCGTTTTACTCGTTTTACTAGTTTTACTAGTTTTACTCGTTTTACTCGTTTTACTCGTTTTACTCGTTTTACTCGTTTTACTCGTTTTACTCGTTTTACTCGTTTTACTCGTTTTACTCGTTTTACTCGTTTTGCTCGTTTTGCTCGTTTTACTCGTTTTAGTCGTTTTACTAGTTTTGCTCGTTTTACTCGTTTTGCTCGTTTTACTCGTTTTACTGGTTTTACTCGTTTTACTCGTTTTACTAGTTTTACTAGTTTTACTCGTTTTACTCGTTTTACTCGTTTTACTCGTTTTACTCGTTTTACTCGTTTTACTCGTTTTACTCGTTTTACTCGTTTTACTAGTTTTACTAGTTTTGCTCGTTTTACTCGTTTTACTCGTTTAACTCGTTTTACTCGTTTTACTCGTTTTACTAGTTTTGCTCGTTTTACTCGTTTTACTCGTTTTACTCGTTTTACTCGTTTTACTCGTTTAACTCGTTTTACTCGTTTTACTCGTTTTACTCGTTTTACTCGTTTTACTCGTTTTACTCGTTTTACTCGTTTTACTCGTTTTACTCGTTTTACTCGTTTTACTCGTTTTACTCGTTTTACTCGTTTTACTCGTTTTACTCGTTTTACTCGTTTTACTCGTTTTACTCGTTTTACTCGTTTTACTCGTTTTACTCGTTTTACTCGTTTTACTCGTTTTACTCGTTTTACTCGTTTTACTCGTTTTACTCGTTTTACTCGTTTTTACTAGTTTTGCTCGTTTTACTCGTTTCACTCGTTTCACTCGTTTCACTCGTTTTACTCGTTTTACTCGTTTTACTCGTTTTACTCGTTTTACTCGTTTTACTCGTTTTACTCGTTTTACTCGTTTTACTCGTTTTACTCGTTTTACTCGTTTTACTCGTTTTACTCGTTTTACTCGTTTTACTCGTTTTACTCGTTTTACTCGTTTTACTCGTTTTACTCGTTTTACTCGTTTTACTCGTTTTACTCGTTTTTACTAGTTTTGCTCGTTTTACTCGTTTTACTCGCTTTACTCGCTTTACTCGTTTTACTCGATTTACTCGTTTTACTCGTTTTACTCGTTTTACTCGTTTTGCTCGTTTTACTCGTTTTACTCGTTTTACTCGTTTTACTAGTTTTGCTCGTTTTACTCGTTTTGCTCGTTTTACTGGTTTTACTAGTTTTACTAGTTTTACTCGTTTTACTCGTTTTACTAGTTTTACTAGTTTTACTCGTTTTACTCGTTTTACTCGTTTTACTCGTTTTACTCGTTTTACTCGTTTTACTCGTTTTACTCGTTTTACTCGTTTTACTCGTTTTACTCGTTTTACTCGTTTTACTCGTTTTACTCGTTTTACTCGTTTTACTAGTTTTACTCGTTATACTCGTTTTACTAGTTTTACTCGTTATACTCGTTTTACTAGTTTTACTCGTTTTACTCGTTTTACTAGTTTTACTCGTTTTACTCGTTTTACTCGTTTTACTCGTTTTACTAGTTTTACTAGTTTTGCTCGTTTTACTCGTTTTACTCGTTTTACTCGTTTTACTAGTTTTGCTCGTTTTACTCGTTTTGCTCGTTTTACTCGTTTTACTGGTTTTACTAGTTTTACTAGTTTTACTCGTTTTACTCGTTTTACTAGTTTTACTAGTTTTACTCGTTTTACTCGTTTTACTCGTTTTACTCGTTTTACTCGTTTTACTCGTTTTACTCGTTTTGCTCGTTTTACTCGTTTTACTCCTTTTACTCGTTTTACTCGTTTTACTCGTTTTACTCGTTTTACTCGTTTTGCTCGTTTTACTCGTTTTGCTCGTTTTACTCGTTTTACTCGTTTTACTCGTTTTACTAGTTTTGCTCGTTTTACTCGTTTTACTCGTTTTACTCGTTTTGCTCGTTTTGCTCGTTTTGCTCGTTTTGCTCGTTTTGCTCGTTTTACTCGTTTTACTCGTTTTACTCGTTTTACTCGTTTTACTCGTTTTACTCGTTTTACTCGTTTTACTCGTTTTTACTAGTTTTGCTCGTTTTACTCGTTTTACTCGTTTTACTCGCTTTACTCGCTTTACTCGTTTTACTCGATTTACTCGTTTTACTCGTTTTACTCGTTTTACTCGTTTTGCTCGTTTTACTAGTTTTACTCGTTTTACTAGTTTTGCTCGTTTTGCTCGTTTTACTCGTTTTGCTCGTTTTACTCGTTTTACTGGTTTTACTAGTTTTACTAGTTTTACTCGTTTTACTCGTTTTACTAGTTTTACTAGTTTTACTCGTTTTACTCGTTTTACTCGTTTTACTCGTTTTACTCGTTTTACTCGTTTTACTCGTTTTACTCGTTTTACTCGTTTTACTCGTTTTACTCGTTTTACTCGTTTTACTCGTTTTACTCGTTTTACTCGTTTTACTCGTTTTACTCGTTTTACTCGTTTTGCTCGTTTTGCTCGTTTTGCTCGTTTTACTCGTTTTGCTCGTTTTACTCGTTTTGCTCGTTTTGCTCGTTTTACTCGTTTTGCTCGTTTTACTCGTTTTACTGGTTTTACTAGTTTTACTCGGTTTACTCGTTTTACTCGTTTTACTCGTTTTACTCGTTTTACTCGTTTTACTCGTTTTACTCGTTTTACTAGTTTTACTCGTTTTACTCGTTTTACTCGTTTTACTCGTTTTACTCGTTTTACTCGTTTTACTCGTTTTACTCGTTTTACTCGTTTTACTCGTTTTACTCGTTTTACTCGTTTTACTCGTTTTACTCGTTTTACTCGTTTTACTCGTTTTACTCGTTTTACTCGTTTTACTCGTTTTACTCGTTTTACTCGTTTTACTCGTTTTACTCGTTTTACTCGTTTTACTCGTTTTACTCGTTTTACTCGTTTTACTAGTTTTACTCGTTATACTCGTTTTACTAGTTTTACTCGTTTTACTCGTTTTACTAGTTTTGCTCGTTTTACTCGTTTTACTCGTTTTACTCGTTTTGCTCGTTTTACTCGTTTTACTCGTTTTACTCGTTTTACTCGTTTTACTCGTTTTACTCGTTTTACTCGTTTTACTCGTTTTACTAGTTTTGCTCGTTTTACTCGTTTTGCTCGTTTTACTCGTTTTACTGGTTTTACTAGTTTTACTAGTTTTACTCGTTTTACTCGTTTTACTCGTTTTACTAGTTTTACTCGTTTTACTCGTTTTACTAGTTTTGCTCGTTTTACTCGTTTTGCTCGTTTTACTCGTTTTACTGGTTTTACTAGTTTTACTAGTTTTACTCGTTTTACTCGTTTTACTAGTTTTACTAGTTTTACTAGTTTTACTCGTTTTACTCGTTTTACTCGTTTTACTCGTTTTACTCGTTTTACTCGTTTTCCTCGTTTTACTCGTTTTACTCGTTTTACTCGTTTTACTCGTTTTACTCGTTTTACTCGATTTACTCGTTTTACTCGTTTTACTCGTTTTACTCGATTTCCTCGTTTTACTCGTTTTACTCGTTTTACTCGTTTTACTCGTTTTACTGGTTTTACTCGTTTTACTCGTATTACTCGTATTACTCGTTTTACTCGTTTTACTCGTTTTACTCGTTTTACTCGTTTTACTCGTTTTACTCGTTTTACTAGTTTTACTCGTTTTACTCGTTTTACTCGTTTTACTCGTTTTACTCGTTTTACTCGTTTTACTCGTTTTACTCGTTTTACTCGTTTTACTCGTTTTACTCGTTTTACTCGTTTTACTCGTTTTACTCGTTTTACTCGTTTTACTCGTTTTACTCGTTTAACTAGTTTTACTCGTTTTACTCGTTTTACTCGTTTTACTCGTTTTACTCGTTTTACTCGTTTTACTCGTTTTACTCGTTTTACTCGTTTTACTCGTTTTACTAGTTTTACTAGTTTTACTCGTTTTACTCGTTTTACTAGTTTTGCTCGTTTTGCTCGTTTTACTCGTTTTACTCGTTTTACTCGTTTTACTCGTTTTACTCGTTTTACTCGTTTTACTCGTTTTACTCGTTTTACTCGTTTTACTCGTTTTACTCGTTTTACTCGTTTTACTCGCTTTACTCGTTTTACTCGTTTTGCTCGTTTTACTCGTTTTACTCGTTTTACTCGTTTTACTAGTTTTGCTCGTTTTACTCGTTTTGCTCGTTTTACTCGTTTTACTGGTTTTACTAGTTTTACTAGTTTTACTCGTTTTACTCGTTTTACTCGTTTTACTCGTTTTACTCGTTTTACTAGTTTTACTAGTTTTACTCGTTTTACTCGTTTTACTCGTTTTACTCGTTTTACTCGTTTTACTCGTTTTACTCGTTTTACTCGTTTTACTCGTTTTACTCGTTTTACTCGTTTTGCTCGTTTTGCTCGTTTTACTCGTTTTACTGGTTTTACTAGTTTTACTAGTTTTACTCGTTTTACTCGTTTTACTAGTTTTACTAGTTTTACTCGTTTTACTCGTTTTACTCGTTTTACTCGTTTTACCCGTTTTACTCGTTTTACCCGTTTTACTCGTTTTGCTCGTTTTACTCGTTTTACTCGTTTTACTAGTTTTGCTCGTTTTACTCGTTTTACTCGTTTTACTCGATTTACTCGTTTTACTCGTTTTACTCGTTTTACTCGTTTTACTAGTTTTACTAGTTTTGCTCGTTTTACTCGTTTTACTCGTTTTACTCGTTTTACTCGCTTTACTCGTTTTACTCGTTTTACTCGTTTTACTCGTTTTACTCGTTTTACTCGTTTTACTCGTTTTACTCGATTTACTCGTTTTACTCGTTTTACTCGTTTTACTCGTTTTACTCGTTTTACTCGTTTAACTAGTTTTACTAGTTTTACTCGTTTTACTCGTTTTACTCGTTTTACTCGTTTTACTCGTTTTACTCGTTTTACTCGTTTTACTCGTTTTACTCGTTTTACTCGTTTTACTCGTTTTACTCGTTTTACTCGTTTTACTCGTTTTACTCGTTTTACTCGTTTTACTGGTTTTACTCGTTTTACTCGTATTACTCGTATTACTCGTTTTACTCGTTTTACTCGTTTTACTCGTTTTACTCGTTTTACTCGTTTTACTCGTTTTACTCGTTTTACTAGTTTTGCTCGTTTTACTCGTTTTACTCCTTTTACTCGTTTTACTCGTATTACTCGTATTACTCGTTTTACTCGTTTTACTCGTTTTACTCGTTTTACTCGTTTTACTCGTTTTACTCGTTTTACTCGTTTTACTCGTTTTACTCGTTTTACTAGTTTTGCTCGTTTTACTCGTTTTACTCGTTTTACTCGTTTTACTCGTTTTACTCGTTTTACTCGTTTTACTCGTTTTACTCGTTTTACTCGTTTTACTCGTTTTACTCGTTTTACTCGTTTTACTCGTTTTACTAGTTTTGCTCGTTTTACTCGTTTTACTCGTTTTACTCGTTTTACTCGTTTTACTCGTTTTACTCGTTTTACTCGTTTTACTCGTTTTACTCGTTTTACTCGTTTTACTCGTTTTACTCGTTTTACTCGTTTTCCTCGTTTTACTCGTTTTACTCGTTTTACTAGTTTTACTAGTTTTACTCGTTTTACTCGTTTTACTCGTTTTACTCGTTTTACTAGTTTTGCTCGTTTTACTCGTTTTGCTCGTTTTACTCGTTTTACTGGTTTTACTAGTTTTACTAGTTTTACTCGTTTTACTCGTTTTACTAGTTTTACTAGTTTTACTCGTTTTACTCGTTTTACTCGTTTTACTCGTTTTACTCGTTTTACTCGTTTTACTCGTTTTACTCGTTTTCCTCGTTTTACTCGTTTTACTCGTTTTACTCGTTTTACTCGTTTTACTCGTTTTACTCGATTTACTCGTTTTACTCGTTTTACTCGTTTTACTCGTTTTACTCGTTTTACTCGATTTACTCGTTTTACTCGTTTTACTCGTTTTACTCGTTTTACTCGTTTTACTCGTTTTACTCGTATTACTCGTATTACTCGTTTTACTCGTTTTACTCGTTTTACTCGTTTTACTCGTTTTACTCGTTTTACTCGTTTTACTCGTTTTACTCGTTTTACTAGTTTTACTCGTTTTACTCGTTTTACTCGTTTTACTCGTTTTACTCGTTTTACTCGTTTTACTCGTTTTACTAGTTTTGCTCGTTTTACTCGTTTTAATCGTTTTACTCGTTTTGCTCGTTTTGCTCGTTTTGCTCGTTTTACTCGTTTTACTCGTTTTACTCGTTTTACTCGTTTTACTAGTTTTACTCGTTTTACTAGTTTTACTAGTTTTGCTCGTTTTACTCGTTTTACTCGTTTTACTCGTTTTACTCGTTTTACTCGTTTTACTCGTTTTACTCGTTTTACTCGTTTTACTCGTTTTACTCGTTTTACTCGTTTTACTCGTTTTACTCGTTTTACTCGTTTTACTCGTTTTACTCGTTTTACTCGTTTTACTAGTTTTACTCGTTATACTCGTTTTACTAGTTTTACTCGTTTTACTCGTTTTACTAGTTTTGCTCGTTTTACTCGTTTTACTCGTTTTACTCGTTTTACTCGTTTTGCTCGTTTTACTCGTTTTACTCGTTTTACTCGTTTTACTCGTTTTACTAGTTTTGCTCGTTTTACTCGTTTTGCTCGTTTTACTCGTTTTACTGGTTTTACTAGTTTTACTAGTTTTACTCGTTTTACTCGTTTTACTAGTTTTACTAGTTTTACTCGTTTTACTCGTTTTACTCGTTTTACTCGTTTTACTAGTTTTGCTCGTTTTACTCGTTTTGCTCGTTTTACTCGTTTTACTGGTTTTACTAGTTTTACTAGTTTTACTCGTTTTACTCGTTTTACTAGTTTTACTAGTTTTACTCGTTTTACTCGTTTTACTCGTTTTACTCGTTTTACTCGTTTTACTCGTTTTACTCGTTTTCCTCGTTTTACTCGTTTTACTCGTTTTACTCGTTTTACTCGTTTTACTCGTTTTACTCGATTTACTCGTTTTACTCGTTTTACTCGTTTTACTCGATTTACTCGTTTTACTCGTTTTACTCGTTTTACTCGTTTTACTCGTTTTACTCGTTTTACTCGTTTTACTCGTTTTACTCGTATTACTCGTATTACTCGTTTTACTCGCTTTACTCGCTTTACTCGCTTTACTCGTTTTACTCGTTTTACTCGTATTACTCGTATTACTCGTTTTACTCGTTTTACTCGTTTTACTCGTTTTACTCGTTTTACTCGTTTTACTCGTTTTACTCGTTTTACTCGTTTTACTCGTTTTACTAGTTTTGCTCGTTTTACTCGTTTTACTCGTATTACTCGTATTACTCGTTTTACTCGTTTTACTCGTTTTACTCGTTTTACTCGTTTTACTCGTTTTACTCGTTTTACTCGTTTTACTCGTTTTACTCGTTTTACTCGTTTTACTCGTTTTACTCGTTTTACTAGTTTTGCTCGTTTTACTCGTTTTACTCGTTTTACTAGTTTTACTAGTTTTACTCGTTTTACTCGTTTTACTCGTTTTACTCGTTTTACTAGTTTTGCTCGTTTTACTCGTTTTACTCGTTTTACTCGTTTTACTCGTTTTACTCGTTTTACTCGTTTTACTCGCTTTACTCGCTTTACTCGCTTTACTCGTTTTACTCGTTTTGCTCGTTTTACTCGTTTTACTCGTTTTACTCGTTTTACTAGTTTTGCTCGTTTTACTCGTTTTGCTCGTTTTACTCGTTTTACTGGTTTTACTAGTTTTACTAGTTTTACTCGTTTTACTCGTTTTACTCGTTTTACTAGTTTTACTAGTTTTACTCGTTTTACTCGTTTTACTCGTTTTACTCCTTTTACTCGTTTTACTCGTATTACTCGTATTACTCGTTTTACTCGTTTTACTCGTTTTACTCGTTTTACTCGTTTTACTCGTTTTACTCGTTTTACTCGTTTTACTCGTTTTACTCGTTTTACTCGTTTTACTAGTTTTGCTCGTTTTACTCGTTTTACTCGTTTTACTCGTTTTACTCGTTTTACTCGTTTTACTCGTTTTACTCGTTTTACTCGTTTTACTCGTTTTACTCGTTTTACTCGTTTTACTCGTTTTACTCGTTTTACTCGTTTTACTCGTTTTACTCGTTTTACTAGTTTTACTAGTTTTACTCGTTTTTACTCGTTTTACTCGTTTTACTCGTTTTACTCGTTTTACTCGTTTTACTCGTTTTACTCGTTTTACTCGCTTTACTCGCTTTACTCGCTTTACTCGTTTTACTCGTTTTGCTCGTTTTACTCGTTTTACTCGTTTTACTCGTTTTACTCGTTTTACTCGTTTTACTAGTTTTGCTCGTTTTACTCGTTTTACTCCTTTTACTCGTTTTACTCGTATTACTCGTATTACTCGTTTTACTCGTTTTACTCGTTTTACTCGTTTTACTCGTTTTACTCGTTTTACTCGTTTTACTCGTTTTACTCGTTTTACTAGTTTTGCTCGTTTTACTCGTTTTACTCGTTTTACTCGTTTTACTCGTTTTACTAGTTTTACTAGTTTTACTCGTTTTACTCGTTTTACTCGTTTTACTCGTTTTACTAGTTTTGCTCGTTTTACTCGTTTTACTCGTTTTACTCGTTTTACTCGTTTTACTCGTTTTACTCGCTTTACTCGCTTTACTCGCTTTACTCGTTTTACTCGTTTTGCTCGTTTTACTCGTTTTACTCGTTTTACTCGTTTTACTAGTTTTGCTCGTTTTACTCGTTTTGCTCGTTTTACTCGTTTTACTGGTTTTACTAGTTTTACTAGTTTTACTCGTTTTACTCGTTTTACTCGTTTTACTAGTTTTACTAGTTTTACTCGTTTTACTCGTTTTACTCGTTTTACTCCTTTTACTCGTTTTACTCGTATTACTCGTATTACTCGTTTTACTCGTTTTACTCGTTTTACTCGTTTTACTCGTTTTACTCGTTTTACTCGTTTTACTCGTTTTACTCGTTTTACTCGTTTTACTAGTTTTGCTCGTTTTACTCGTTTTACTCGTTTTACTCGTTTTACTCGTTTTACTCGTTTTACTCGTTTTACTCGTTTTACTCGTTTTACTCGTTTTACTCGTTTTACTCGTTTTACTCGTTTTACTCGTTTTACTCGTTTTACTCGTTTTACTAGTTTTACTAGTTTTACTCGTTTTACTCGTTTTACTCGTTTTACTCGTTTTACTCGTTTTACTCGTTTTACTCGCTTTACTCGCTTTACTCGCTTTACTCGTTTTACTCGTTTTGCTCGTTTTACTCGTTTTACTCGTTTTACTCGTTTTACTCGTTTTACTCGTTTCACTCGTTTTACTCGTTTCACTCGTTTTACTCGTTTTACTCGTTTTACTCGTTTTACTCGTTTTACTCGTTTTACTCGTTTTACTCGTTTTACTCGTTTTACTAGTTTTACTCGTTATACTCGTTTTACTAGTTTTACTCGTTTTACTCGTTTTACTAGTTTTGCTCGTTTTACTCGTTTTACTCGTTTTACTCGTTTTACTCGTTTTACTCGTTTTGCTCGTTTTACTCGTTTTACTCGTTTTACTCGTTTTACTAGTTTTGCTCGTTTTACTCGTTTTGCTCGTTTTACTCGTTTTACTGGTTTTACTAGTTTTACTAGTTTTACTCGTTTTACTCATTTTACTAGTTTTACTAGTTTTACTCGTTTTACTCGTTTTACTCGTTTTACTCGTTTTACTAGTTTTGCTCGTTTTACTCGTTTTGCTCGTTTTACTCGTTTTACTGGTTTTACTAGTTTTACTAGTTTTACTCGTTTTACTCGTTTTACTAGTTTTACAAGTTTTACTCGTTTTACTCGTTTTACTCGTTTTACTCGTTTTACTCGTTTTACTCGTTTTACTCGTTTTACTCGTTTTACTCGTTTTACTCGTTTTACTCGTTTTACTCGTTTTACTCGTTTTACTCGTTTTACTCGTTTTACTCGTTTTACTCGTTTTACTCGTTTTACCTCGTTTTACTCGTTTTACCCGTTTTACTCGTTTTACCCGTTTTACTCGTTTTACCCGTTTTACTCGTTTTACTCGTTTTACTCGTTTTACTAGTTTTACTCGTTTTACTCGTTTTACTCGTTTTACTCGTTTTACTCGTTTTACTCGTTTTACTCGTTTTACTCGTTTTACTCGTTTTACTCGTTTTACTCGTTTTACTCGTTTTACTCGTTTTACTCGTTTTACTCGTTTTACTCGTTTTACTCGTTTTACTCGTTTTACCGTTTTACTCGTTTTACTCGTTTTACTCGTTTTACTCGTTTTCCTCGTTTTACTCGTTTTACTCGTTTTACTCGTTTTACTCGTTTTACTCGTTTTACTCGTTTTACTCGTTTTACTCGATTTACTCGTTTTACTCGTTTTACTCGTTTTACTCGTTTTACTCGTTTTACTGGTTTTACTCGTTTTACTCGTATTACTCGTATTACTCGTATTACTCGTATTACTCGTTTTACTCGTTTTACTCGTTTTACTCGTTTTACTCGTTTTACTCGTTTTACTCGTTTTACTCGTTTTACTCGTTTACTCGTTTTACTCGTTTTACTCGTTTTACTCGTTTTACTAGTTTTACTCGTTTTACTCGTTTTACTCGTTTTACTCGTTTTACTCGTTTTACTCGTTTTACTCGTTTTACTCGTTTTACTCGTTTTACTCGTTTTACCCGTTTTACTCGTTTTACCCGTTTTACTCGTTTTACCCGTTTTACTCGTTTTACTCGTTTTACTCGTTTAACTAGTTTTACTCGTTTTACTCGTTTTACTCGTTTTACTCGTTTTACTCGTTTTACTCGTTTTACTCGTTTTACTCGTTTTACTCGTTTTACTCGTTTTACTCGTTTTACTAGTTTTACTAGTTTTACTCGTTTTACTCGTTTTACTAGTTTTGCTCGTTTTACTCGTTTTACTCGTTTTACTCGTTTTACTCGTTTTACTCGTTTTACTCGTTTTACTCGCTTTACTCGCTTTACTCGCTTTACTCGTTTTACTCGTTTTACTCGTATTACTCGTTTTACTCGTTTTACTCGTTTTACTCGTTTTACTCGTTTTACCCGTTTTACTCGTTTTACCCGTTTTACTCGTTTTACCCGTTTTACTCGTTTTACTCGTTTTACTCGTTTAACTAGTTTTACTCGTTTTACTCGTTTTACTCGTTTTACTCGTTTTACTCGTTTTACTCGTTTTACTCGTTTTACTCGTTTTACTCGTTTTACTCGTTTTACTCGTTTTACTAGTTTTGCTCGTTTTACTCGTTTTACTCCTTTTACTCGTTTTACTCGTATTACTCGTATTACTCGTTTTACTCGTTTTACTCGTTTTACTCGTTTTACTCGTTTTACTCGTTTTACTCGTTTTACTCGTTTTACTCGTTTTACTCGTTTTACTCGTTTTACTAGTTTTGCTCGTTTTACTCGTTTTACTCGCTTTACTCGCTTTACTCGCTTTACTCGTTTTACTCGTTTTACTCGTATTACTCGTATTACTCGTTTTACTCGTTTTACTCGTTTTACTCGTTTTACTCGTTTTACTCGTTTTACTAGTTTTACTAGTTTTACTCGTTTTACTCGTTTTACTCGTTTTACTCGTTTTACTAGTTTTGCTCGTTTTACTCGTTTTACTCGTTTTACTCGTTTTACTCGTTTTACTCGTTTTACTCGTTTTACTCGCTTTACTCGCTTTACTCGTTTTACTCGTTTTGCTCGTTTTACTCGTTTTACTCGTTTTACTCGTTTTACTAGTTTTGCTCGTTTTACTCGTTTTGCTCGTTTTACTCGTTTTACTGGTTTTACTAGTTTTACTAGTTTTACTCGTTTTACTCGTTTTACTCGTTTTACTAGTTTTACTAGTTTTACTCGTTTTACTCGTTTTACTCGTTTTACTCGTTTTACTCGTTTTACTCGTTTTACTCGTTTTACTCGTTTTACTCGTTTTACTCGTTTTACTCGTTTTACTCGTTTTACTCGTTTTACTCGTTTTGCTCGTTTTGCTCGTTTTACTCGTTTTACTCGTTTTACTCGTTTTACTAGTTTTGCTCGTTTTGCTCGTTTTGCTCGTTTTACTCGTTTTACTGGTTTTACTAGTTTTACTAGTTTTACTAGTTTTACTCGTTTTACTCGTTTTACTAGTTTTACTAGTTTTACTCGTTTTACTCGTTTTACTCGTTTTACTCGTTTTACTCGTTTTACTCGTTTTACTCGTTTTACTCGTTTTACTCGTTTTACTCGTTTTACTCGTTTTACTCGTTTTACTCGTTTTACTACTTTTACTCGTTTTACTCGTTTTACTCGATTTACTCGTTTTACTCGTTTTATGCGTTTTACTCGATTTACTCGTTTTACTCGTTTTACTCGTTTTACTCGTTTTACTCGTTTTACTCGTTTTACTCGTTTTACTCGTATTACTCGTATTACTCGTTTTACTCGTTTTACTCGTTTTACTCGTTTTACTCGTTTTACTCGTTTTACTCGTTTTACTCGTTTTACTCGTTTTACTCGTTTTACTCGTTTTACTCGTTTTACTCGTTTTACTCGTTTTACTCGTTTTACTCGTTTTACTCGTTTTACTCGTTTTACTCGTTTTACTCGTTTTACTCGTTTTACTCGTTTTACTAGTTTTGCTCGTTTTACTCGTTTTACTCGTTTTACTCGTTTTACTCGTTTTACTCGTTTTACTCGTTTTACTCGTTTTACTCGTTTTACTCGTTTTACTCGTTTTACTCGTTTTACTCGTTTTACTCGTTTTACTAGTTTTGCTCGTTTTACTCGTTTTACTCGTTTTACTCGTTTTACTCGTTTTACTCGTTTTACTCGTTTTACTCGTTTTACTCGTTTTACTCGTTTTACTCGTTTTACTCGTTTTACTCGTTTTACTAGTTTTGCTCGTTTTACTCGTTTTACTCGTTTTACTCGTTTTACTCGTTTTACTCGTTTTACTCGTTTTACTCGTTTTACTCGTTTTACTCGTTTTACTCGTTTTACTCGTTTTACTCGTTTTACTCGTTTTCCTCGTTTTACTCGTTTTACTCGTTTTACTAGTTTTACTAGTTTTACTCGTTTTACTCGTTTTACTCGTTTTACTCGTTTTACTAGTTTTGCTCGTTTTACTCGTTTTGCTCGTTTTACTCGTTTTACTGGTTTTACTAGTTTTACTAGTTTTACTCGTTTTACTCGTTTTACTAGTTTTACTAGTTTTACTCGTTTTACTCGTTTTACTCGTTTTACTCGTTTTACTCGTTTTACTCGTTTTACTCGTTTTACTCGTTTTCCTCGTTTTACTCGTTTTACTCGTTTTACTCGTTTTACTCGTTTTACTCGTTTTACTCGATTTACTCGTTTTACTCGTTTTACTCGTTTTACTCGTTTTACTCGTTTTACTCGTTTTACTCGTTTTACTCGTTTTACTCGTTTTACTCGTTTTACTCGTTTTACTCGTTTTACTAGTTTTACTCGTTATACTCGTTTTACTAGTTTTACTCGTTTTACTCGTTTTACTAGTTTTGCTCGTTTTACTCGTTTTACTCGTTTTACTCGTTTTACTCGTTTTGCTCGTTTTACTCGTTTTACTCGTTTTACTCGTTTTACTCGTTTTACTAGTTTTGCTCGTTTTACTCGTTTTGCTCGTTTTACTCGTTTTACTGGTTTTACTAGTTTTACTAGTTTTACTCGTTTTACTCGTTTTACTAGTTTTACTAGTTTTACTCGTTTTACTCGTTTTACTCGTTTTACTCGTTTTACTAGTTTTGCTCGTTTTACTCGTTTTGCTCGTTTTACTCGTTTTACTGGTTTTACTAGTTTTACTAGTTTTACTCGTTTTACTCGTTTTACTAGTTTTACTAGTTTTACTCGTTTTACTCGTTTTACTCGTTTTACTCGTTTTACTCGTTTTACTCGTTTTACTCGTTTTACTCGTTTTACTCGTTTTCCTCGTTTTACTCGTTTTACTCGTTTTACTCGTTTTACTCGTTTTACTCGTTTTACTCGATTTACTCGTTTTACTCGTTTTACTCGTTTTACTCGTTTTACTCGATTTACTCGTTTTACTCGTTTTACTCGTTTTACTCGTTTTACTCGTTTTACTCGTTTTACTCGTATTACTCGTATTACTCGTTTTACTCGTTTTACTCGTTTTACTCGTTTTACTCGTTTTACTCGTTTTACTCGTTTTACTCGTTTTACTCGTTTTACTCGTTTTACTAGTTTTACTCGTTTTACTCGTTTTACTCGTTTTACTCGTTTTACTCGTTTTACTCGTTTTACTCGTTTTACTCGTTTTACTCGTTTTACTCGTTTTACTCGTTTTACCCGTTTTACTCGTTTTACCCGTTTTACTCGTTTTACCCGTTTTACTCGTTTTACTCGTTTTACTCGTTTAACTAGTTTTACTCGTTTTACTCGTTTTACTCGTTTTACTCGTTTTACTCGTTTTACTCGTTTTACTCGTTTTACTCGTTTTACTCGTTTTACTCGTTTTACTCGTTTTACTCGTTTTACTAGTTTTACTAGTTTTACTCGTTTTACTCGTTTTACTAGTTTTGCTCGTTTTACTCGTTTTACTCGTTTTACTCGTTTTACTCGTTTTACTCGTTTTACTCGTTTTACTCGTTTTACTCGTTTTACTCGTTTTACTCGCTTTACTCGCTTTACTCGCTTTACTCGTTTTACTCGTTTTACTCGTATTACTCGTTTTACTCGTTTTACTCGTTTTACTCGTTTTACTCGTTTTACCCGTTTTACTCGTTTTACCCGTTTTACTCGTTTTACCCGTTTTACTCGTTTTACTCGTTTTACTCGTTTAACTAGTTTTACTCGTTTTACTCGTTTTACTCGTTTTACTCGTTTTACTCGTTTTACTCGTTTTACTCGTTTTACTCGTTTTACTCGTTTTACTCGTTTTACTCGTTTTACTCGTTTTACTCGTTTTACTAGTTTTGCTCGTTTTACTCGTTTTACTCCTTTTACTCGTTTTACTCGTATTACTCGTATTACTCGTTTTACTCGTTTTACTCGTTTTACTCGTTTTACTCGTTTTACTCGTTTTACTCGTTTTACTCGTTTTACTCGTTTTACTCGTTTTACTCGTTTTACTAGTTTTGCTCGTTTTACTCGTTTTACTCGCTTTACTCGCTTTACTCGCTTTACTCGTTTTACTCGTTTTACTCGTATTACTCGTATTACTCGTTTTACTCGTTTTACTCGTTTTACTCGTTTTACTCGTTTTACTCGTTTTACTCGTTTTACTCGTTTTACTCGTTTTACTCGTTTTACTAGTTTTGCTCGTTTTACTCGTTTTACTCCTTTTACTCGTTTTACTCGTATTACTCGTATTACTCGTTTTACTCGTTTTACTCGTTTTACTCGTTTTACTCGTTTTACTCGTTTTACTCGTTTTACTCGTTTTACTCGTTTTACTCGTTTTACTCGTTTTACTAGTTTTGCTCGTTTTACTCGTTTTACTCGTTTTACTCGTTTTACTCGTTTTACTAGTTTTACTAGTTTTACTCGTGTTACTCGTTTTACTCGTTTTACTCGTTTTACTAGTTTTGCTCGTTTTACTCGTTTTACTCGTTTTACTCGTTTTACTCGTTTTACTCGTTTTACTCGTTTTACTCGCTTTACTCGCTTTACTCGTTTTACTCGTTTTGATCGTTTTACTCGTTTTACTCGTTTTACTCGTTTTACTAGTTTTGCTCGTTTTACTCGTTTTGCTCGTTTTACTCGTTTTACTGGTTTTACTAGTTTTACTAGTTTTACTCGTTTTACTCGTTTTACTCGTTTTACTAGTTTTACTAGTTTTACTCGTTTTACTCGTTTTACTCGTTTTACTCGTTTTACTCGTTTTACTCGTTTTACTCGTTTTACTCGTTTTACTCGTTTTACTCGTTTTACTCGTTTTACTCGTTTTGCTCGTTTTGCTCGTTTTACTCGTTTTACTCGTTTTACTCGTTTTACTAGTTTTGCTCGTTTTGCTCGTTTTGCTCGTTTTACTCGTTTTACTGGTTTTACTAGTTTTACTAGTTTTACTCGTTTTACTCGTTTTACTAGTTTTACTAGTTTTACTCGTTTTACTCGTTTTACTCGTTTTACTCGTTTTACTCGTTTTACTCGTTTTACTCGTTTTACTCGTTTTACTCGTTTTACTCGTTTTACTCGTTTTACTCGTTTTACTCGTTTTACTCGTTTTACTACTTTTACTCGTTTTACTCGTTTTACTCGATTTACTCGTTTTACTCGTTTTATGCGTTTTACTCGATTTACTCGTTTTACTCGTTTTACTCGTTTTACTCGTTTTACTCGTTTTACTCGTTTTACTCGTTTTACTCGTATTACTCGTATTACTCGTTTTACTCGTTTTACTCGTTTTACTCGTTTTACTCGTTTTACTCGTTTTACTCGTTTTACTCGTTTTACTCGTTTTACTCGTTTTACTCGTTTTACTCGTTTTACTCGTTTTACTCGTTTTACTCGTTTTACTCGTTTTACTCGTTTTACTCGTTTTACTCGTTTTACTCGTTTTACTCGTTTTACTCGTTTTACTGGTTTTACTCGTTTTACTCGTTTTACTCGTTTTACTCGTTTTACTCGTTTTACTCGTTTTACTCGTTTTACTCGTTTTACCCGTTTTACTCGTTTTACCCGTTTTACTCGTTTTACCCGTTTTACTCGTTTTGCCCGTTTTACTCGTTTTACTCGTTTTACTCGTTTTACTCGTTTTACTAGTTTTGCTCGTTTTACTCGTTTTACTCGTTTTACTCGTTTTACTCGTTTTACTCGTTTTACTCGTTTTACTCGTTTTACTCGTTTTACTCGTTTTACTCGTTTTACTCGTTTTACTCGTTTTACTCGTTTTACTCGTTTTACTCGTTTTACTCGTTTTACTCGTTTTACTCGTTTTACTCGTTTTACTCGTTTTACTCGTTTTACTCGTTTTACTCGTTTTACTCGTTTTACTAGTTGTACTAGTTTTGCTCGTTTTACTCGTTTTACTCGTTTTACTCGTTTTACTAGTTTTGCTCGTTTTACTCGTTTTGCTCGTTTTACTCGTTTTACTGGTTTTACTAGTTTTACTAGTTTTACTCGTTTTACTCGTTTTACTAGTTTTACTAGTTTTACTCGTTTTACTCGTTTTACTCGTTTTACTCGTTTTACCCGTTTTACTCGTTTTACCCGTTTTACTCGTTTTACCCGTTTTACTCGTTTTGCCCGTTTTACTCGTTTTACTCGTTTTACTCGTTTTACCCGTTTTACTCGTTTTGCCCGTTTTACTCGTTTTACTCGTTTTACTCGTTTTACTAGTTTTGCTCGTTTTACTCGTTTTACTCGTTTTACTCGTTTTACTCGTTTTACTCGTTTTACTCGTTTTACTCGTTTTACTCGTTTTACTCGTTTTACTCGTTTTACTCGTTTTACTCGTTTTACTGGTTTTACTCGTTTTACTCGTTTTACTCGTTTTACTCGTTTTACTCGTTTTACCCGTTTTACTCGTTTTACCCGTTTTACTCGTTTTACCCGTTTTACTCGTTTTACTCGTTTTACTCGTTTAACTAGTTTTACTCGTTTTACTCGTTTTACTCGTTTTACTCGTTTTACTCGTTTTACTCGTTTTACTCGTTTTACTCGTTTTACTCGTTTTACTCGTTTTACTAGTTTTACTAGTTTTACTCGTTTTACTCGTTTTACTAGTTTTGCTCGTTTTACTCGTTTTACTCGTTTTACTCGTTTTACTCGTTTTACTCGTTTTACTCGTTTTACTCGTTTTACTCGTTTTACTCGTTTTACTCGTTTTACTCGTTTTACTCGTTTTACTCGTTTTACTCGTTTTACTCGTTTTACTCGTTTTACTCGTTTTACTCGTTTTACTCGCTTTACTCGTTTTACTCGTTTTACTCGATTTACTCGTTTTACTCGTTTTACTCGTTTTACTCGTTTTACTCGTTTTACTCGTTTTACTCGTTTTACTCGTTTTACTCGTTTTACTGGTTTTACTAGTTTTACTAGTTTTACTCGTTTTACTCGTTTTACTAGTTTTACTAGTTTTACTCGTTTTACTCGTTTTACTCGTTTTACTCGTTTTACCCGTTTTACTCGTTTTACCCGTTTTACTCGTTTTGCCCGTTTTACTCGTTTTACTCGTTTTACTCGTTTTACTCGTTTTACTCGTTTTACTCGTTTTACTCGTTTTACTCGTTTTACTCGTTTTACTCGTTTTACTCGTTTTACTCGTTTTACTCGATTTACTCGTTTTACTCGTTTTACTCGTTTTACTCGTTTTACCCGTTTTACTCGTTTTGCCCGTTTTACTCGTTTTACTCGTTTTACTCGTTTTACTCGTTTTACTCGTTTTACTGGTTTTACTCGTTTTACTCGTATTACTCGTATTACTCGTTTTACTCGTTTTGCTCGTTTTGCCCGTTTTACTCGTTTTACTCGTTTTACTCGTTTTACTCGTTTTACTCGTTTTACTCGTTTTACTCGTTTTACTCGTTTTACTCGCTTTACTCGCTTTACTCGTTTTACTCGTTTTACTCGTTTTACTCGTTTTACTCGTTTTACTCGTTTTACTCGTTTAACTAGTTTTACTAGTTTTACTCGTTTTACTCGTTTTACTCGTTTTACTCGTTTTACTCGTTTTACTCGTTTTACTCGTTTTACTCGTTTTACTCGTTTTACTCGTTTTACTCGTTTTACTCGTTTTACTCGTTTTACTCGTTTTACTCGTTTTACTCGTTTTACTCGTTTTACTCGTTTTACTCGTTTTACTCGTTTTACTCGTTTTACTCGTTTTACTCGTTTTACTCGTTTTACTCGTTTTACTCGTTTTACCCGTTTTACTCGTTTTACCCGTTTTACTCGTTTTACCCGTTTTACTCGTTTTGCCCGTTTTACTCGTTTTACTCGTTTTACTCGTTTTACTCGTTTTACTAATTTTGCTCGTTTTACTCGTTTTACTCGTTTTACTCGTTTTACTCGTTTTACTCGTTTTACTCGTTTTACTCGTTTTACTCGTTTTACTAGTTTTACTCGTTTTACTAGTTTTGCTCGTTTTACTCGTTTTACTCGTTTTACTCGTTTTACTCGTTTTACTCGTTTTACTCGTTTTACTCGTTTTACTCGTTTTACTCGTTTTACTCGTTTTGCTCGTTTTGCTCGTTTTGCTCGTTTTACTCGTTTTGCTCGTTTTACTCGTTTTACTCGTTTTACTCGTTTTACTCGTTTTACTCGTTTTACTCGTTTTACTCGTTTTACTCGTTTTACTCGTTTTACTCGTTTTACTCGTTTTACTCGTTTTACTCGTTTTACTCGTTTTACTCGTTTTACTCGTTTTACTCGTTTTACTCGTTTTACTCGTTTTACTCGTTTTACTCGTTTTACTCGTTTTACTCGTTTTACCCGTTTTACCCGTTTTACTCGTTTTACCCGTTTTACTCGTTTTGCCCGTTTTACTCGTTTTACTCGTTTTACTCGTTTTACTCGTTTTACTAGTTTTACTCGTTTTACTAGTTTTGCTCGTTTTACTCGTTTTGCTCGTTTTACTCGTTTTACTGGTTTTACTAGTTTTACTAGTTTTACTCGTTTTACTCGTTTTACTCGTTTTACTAGTTTTACTCGTTTTACTCGTTTTACTCGTTTTACTCGTTTTACCCGTTTTACCCGTTTTACTCGTTTTACCCGTTTTACTCGTTTTGCCCGTTTTACTCGTTTTACTCGTTTTACTCGTTTTACTCGTTTTACTCGTTTTACTAGTTTTACTCGTTTTACTCGTTTTACTCGTTTTACTCGTTTTACTCGATTTACTCGTTTTACTCGTTTTACTCGTTTTACTCGTTTTACTCGATTTACTCGTTTTACTCGTTTTACTCGTTTTACTCGTTTTACTCGTTTTACTCGCTTTACTCGTTTTACTCGTTTTACTGGTTTTACTCGTTTTACTCGTATTACTCGTATTACTCGTTTTACTCGTTTTACTCGTTTTACTCGTTTTACTCGTTTTACTCGTTTTACTCGTTTTACTCGTTTTACTCGTTTTACTCGTTTTACCCGTTTTACTCGTTTTACTCGTTTTACTCGTTTTACTCGATTTACTCGTTTTACTCGTTTTACTCGTTTTACTCGTTTTACTCGTTTTACCCGTTTTACTCGTTTTGCCCGTTTTACTCGTTTTACTCGTTTTACTCGTTTTACTCGTTTTACTAGTTTTGCTCGTTTTACTCGTTTTACTCGTTTTACTCGTTTTACTCGTTTTACTCGTTTTACTCGTTTTACTCGTTTTACTCGTTTTACTGGTTTTACTCGTTTTACTCGTATTACTCGTATTACTCGTTTTACTCGTTTTGCTCGTTTTGCCCGTTTTACTCGTTTTACTCGTTTTACTCGTTTTACTCGTTATACTCGTTTTACTCGTTTTACTCGTTTTACTCGTTTTACTCGTTTTACTCGATTTACCCGTTTTACTCGTTTTGCCCGTTTTACTCGTTTTACTCGTTTTACTCGTTTTACTCGTTTTACTCGTTTTACTCGTTTTGCTCGTTTTGCTCGTTTTACTCGTTTTACTCGTTTTACTCGTTTTACTCGTTTTACTCGTTTTACTCGTTTTACTCGTTTTACTCGTTTTACTCGTTTTACTCGTTTTACTCGTTTTACTCGTTTTACTGGTTTTACTCGTTTTACTCGTATTACTCGTATTACTCGTTTTACTCGTTTTGCTCGTTTTGCTCGTTTTGCTCGTTTTGCTCGTTTTGCTCGTTTTACTCGTCTTGCTCGTTTTACTCGTTTTACTCGTTTTACTCGTTTTACTCGTTTTACTCGTTTTACTCGTTTTACTCGTTTTACTCGTTTTACTCGTTTTACTCGTTTTACTCGTTTTACTCGTTTTACTCGTTTTACTCGTTTTACTCGTTTTACTCGTTTTACTAGTTTTACTCGTTTTACTCGTTTTACTCGTTTTACTCGTTTTACTCGTTTTACTCGTTTTACTCGTTTAACTAGTTTTACTCGTTTTACTCGTTTTACTCGTTTTACTCGTTTTACTCGTTTTACTCGTTTTACTCGTTTTACTCGTTTTACTCGTTTTACTCGTTTTACTCGTTTTACTCGTTTTACTCGTTTTACCCGTTTTACTCGTTTTACCCGTTTTACTCGTTTTACCCGTTTTACTCGTTTTACCCGTTTTACTCGTTTTGCCCGTTTTACTCGTTTTACTCGTTTTACTCGTTTTACTCGTTTTACTAATTTTGCTCGTTTTACTCGTTTTACTCGTTTTACTCGTTTTACTCGTTTTACTCGTTTTACTCGTTTTACTCGTTTTACTCGTTTTACTAGTTTTACTCGTTTTACTAGTTTTGCTCGTTTTACTCGTTTTACTCGTTTTACTCGTTTTACTCGTTTTACTCGTTTTACTCGTTTTACTCGTTTTACTCGTTTTACTCGTTTTGCTCGTTTTGCTCGTTTTGCTCGTTTTACTCGTTTTGCTCGTTTTACTCGTTTTGCTCGTTTTACTCGTTTTACTCGTTTTACTCGTTTTACTCGTTTTACTCGTTTTACTCGTTTTACTCGTTTTACTCGTTTTACTCGTTTTACTCGTTTTACTCGTTTTACTCGTTTTACTCGTTTTACTCGTTTTACTCGTTTTACTCGTTTTACTCGTTTTACTCGTTTTACTCGTTTTACTCGTTTTACTCGTTTTACTCGTTTTACTCGTT